>NW_017972735.1:1220-48155 GCF_001876935.1 Asparagus officinalis
AAGACCTTAGGGAATACTTAACTCGCAAACGCACTATACAGGAGGCGAATCCTCAGTGCCACTGAGAGACTCATCCACACGGTCCTCACCGACTGCCAATGCGTTGGAACGGCGAAACCTTCGGTGTTTGAGAGGCTTTCTCAACAGGCCTCTCGGCCAAGGTCCTCCCGTCGAAGGCGCCGTCACCAAAAAAGACGTGCTGCTGACGACCTGGAACTCTCATCCGCCACGGTCAACATGACGGATAAGGGAAAGGCGGTACTCTCCGACTCGCCAGACTCGGACTCCGTCTTAAGACCTAATACCCGGTCCGCTCGATGCCGGCAGGAGGGCATATTCCAGCGAACCCGTAGTCGCAGGGGGGTAAGTATTGGGTTCGACTATTCCACCCTAGCACCTCCCTCCTGCGGCGAGGACGAAGGTCATTCGGCAGCGGCCACATCTCAAACCTCGCGCTCAAGTCAAGACGCGCAGGCGAGAGTACACATGACCGGACTCGCTCAACCCCGAGCAGACAATGGCTCAAAAGATGGAAGAACAGCAGGTGACCATCGACTCTCTAAGAGAGATGATGGAGCAACTGCTGAGCAAGAAGAAGAAGAAGAGGACCCAACGTCCCTTGCCCCGGCAAACTAGGGATAAGGAATGGGTACCACCTCACCGACCAGCGGCTGAGACAGAGGATGATCGGCAGTCCGATTACTCCTCCAAAACATCGATAGGAACGTCGCACACCGCGGATAGCACCCGTGACAAAAGATTCGACGAGTTCCAGGACCAACTGAACACGCTGAAGCTTCAGCAAAACATGAACAAGCTGGGGGTGGTACGTCCCTACCCTATCGAATGGGACACGGTCCCATACCCAGCGAAGTTCAAGCCGATCAGTTTGGAGCAGTTTGATGGCAAGGGGTCACCCTCGCAGCACATCTATTACTTCATGACGCAGACCGGATTCCTTACCGGGAACGACGCCATTCTCACTCGACTATTCATAGGTACCCTCAAGGGGGTAGCCTTTGAATGGTTCCGCAAACTGGAGCCCGGCTCTATCAAGGCATGGGCCGACGTTGAAAAGCTTTTCCTCGCCTGCTTCTTCGACGACGATACGGAAGTGTCGATGGCCACTCTCCTCGCTGAGAAGCAGCGGAAGTCGGAGTCAGTCAACGACTTCGTAAAAAGATTTCGAAATCGGTCAGTCTACTGTCGGGACCAAGTTTCCGAGGCGACACTGATCGAGATGTGCCGCAACAATCTGTTGATACATATCCTGTCCAAAATAGGGGTAGTTGAGACCCGGACTTGGAAGGAACTTGTTCGCCAAGGCGAACAAGTCGAAAATATGATCAAGAGGCTGGAGGCCGAAGAGCCGCAGTCTAAAAAGGGAGCAGCAGAGCCAGCTGCGCCAAAGAACCCTCCTCGATCGAAAGGAAAAGAGGCTATGGCCGTGGACTCTGCCGCGGCGCCAAAGTTCGTTCAAAAGCCGAAACCCAGGCAATTTGAACCACGCCCCCAGCGGCAATATGATTTCAAAGAAGACCAGGTAGTGGCGACTCTCGACACTCTACTCAAGAGTGGGCGAATTAAGTTGCCAGAAGCCGCCAAACCGGAGGAGGCGGACAAAACCGGCGACCCAAGTTACAGTGCATATCACAGATTCCTTGGGCATCACACAACCAAGTGCTACGTCCTCAAGGACAAACTCCAGGCTCTCTACGACGCGGGGGTCTTGAAGAAAGAAAAGGTCCAAAAGCAGGTGACGGCGAACATGGTCACTTTGAGCTTTGGGACGGGTCTCCCGGAGGTTCAAGCTCCGGCGGGGATAATTCCTATCCCCAAGGCGGTTTTGAAGATCACTAACGACGATCCTCACAACCAGCGGGAGAAGGGTTTGGTTCCACAAACTCTGCCATCAGGGCAAGTGATGTGGGTCCATCCGGACCTCCTCGACGACGAGCAGTGGACCGCACAGCCTTCCAAGGAGGCTAAGAGGAAATATTGCAGGCGGGTTTGAAGATCACTAACGACGATCCTCATAACCAGCGGGAAAAGGGTTTGGTTCCACAAACTCTGCCATCAGGGCAGGTGATGTGGGTCCATCCGGACCTCCTCGACGACGAGCAGTGGACCGCACAGCCTTCCAAGGAGGCTAAGAGAAAGCATTGCAACGTTGTCACCGCCATCCTGGATACAGATGACGCGGCGATGACTGCCTTAACCGACTCTGAAGAAGACACCAACATCTTCGCCACGAGAGCCGGAAAGGAGTTCGCGAAAGAATATCCCGCGAGGGCGGAAAACCCGGCAGGACCTCCCGCGAGGCCGGCTGCAGCAGTCCCTCCCAATCCAGAGGAGCCAAGTTCAAGCCGCCAGCCTTACCGGTTCAACGTGCTCGCGCAATTGAAAAGTATACCCGCGTACGACGAGACATGGGATCGCCATGTTAACGCCCAGTGGAACAGTCGTTTCGAACAGCGCGAACCACCAACTGAAGACGAAGTCCTCCAGGTGAACATGGGTACTGAGGCGAATCCCAAACCCATATTCATCAGCGGCAGCCTGCCTCCTCAAGAAAAAGAGGATCTCATCGCCCTCATACGGGAATACATTGACGTCTTCGCCTGGAATTACGAGGATATGCCTGGTCTGGATCCGCGGGTCGCCACGCATCGCCTCAACATCAGCCCTGACGCCAAGCCAGTCAAACAACAGCAGAGGCGGTTTCGCCCCCAAATCATGGAGGCGATCGAATCTGAAGTAAAAAAGCTGATCGAATCCGGCTTCATCAGAGAGGAGCAACACCCCGACTGGGTGGCGAATATTGTTCCAGTCTTGAAGAAGAACGGCAAGATCCGCATCTGCATCGACTTTAGGAACCTCAACGCCGCATGCCCTAAAGACGAATTCCCTCTGCCCATCACGGATGTCATCATTGACAATACGTGCGGATTCGAGAGGATGTCCTTCATGGACGGCTTCTCGGGGTACAACCAAATCAAAATGCACCCCGAAGACGAGAAACACACTGCATTCAGAACTCCCATGGGGGTGTATTGCTATACCGTCATGCCTTTCGGGCTCAAGAACGCCGGCGCAACCTACCAACGCGCCATGAGCATGATCTTTCGAGATCATCTGCGAAAGACGGTCGAATGCTATGTGGACGACTTGGTCGTGAAGAGCCGCCATAAGGAGGATCACCTCCAAGACTTGAAGGCTATGTTCGAACTCATGAGGACTCATCAGCTCAAGATGAATCCTACCAAGTCATTCTTGGGAATGTCTAGCGGTAAATTCCTCGGTTTCGTCGTCACGACGAAAGGGATCCGAATTGATCCAGACAAGGTGCGGGCTATTCAAGAGCTCCAACCGCCCCGAAATCTTAAAGAACTGAGAGGCCTTCAAGGACGACTGGCTTATATCCGAAGATTCATCTCGAATCTCTCGGGCAAGTGCCAACCCTTCTCTAAGCTGATGAAGAAAGGTACCTCCTTCGTCTGGGATGAGCCATGCCAAAAGGCTTTTGAGGAGATCAAAGCTTATCTCTCAAATCCGCCTGTCCTTGCGGCGCCAATCTCAGGAAGGCCATTCCTCATATACATACGGGCTATGGAACATTCTCTGGGTGCCCTCTTGGCTCAGAACGATGATGCAGGCCACGAGCAGGGCATCTACTACCTGAGCAGAACCTTGCAGGGCGCCGAGCAACGGTACCCAATGGTCGAGAAGGAATGCCTAGCCTTGGTGTTCGCTATCCAAAAGATGCGGCACTACTTGGTTGGCCAAACCATCCATGTCATCTCCCGGATGAATCCCATTCGGGTCTTCATGACACAACCCGCAGCGTTAAACTGGCGCCTGGCCAGGTGGGCACTTCTGCTCTCTCAATACGACATTCATTTCATGCCGCAGAAATCGGTCAAGGGACAAGCCATCTGCGATCTCATGGCTAGTCACCCGCTGGGGGAGAAGACCGATCTATTCGAAGATCTGCCGGATGAACCTCCCGAAGCCAATATGACTTCGTCGCCGGAGGTGTGGCAGATGTTCTTCGACGGTGCGTCCCGCGCAGGCGCGAGCGGCTCTATTTCTGCAGGAGTGGGAGTGGCCCTCACCTCCCCGCATGGTCACGTGTTTCCCCGGGCCTTTTCCTTGACGGAACCATGTACCAACAACGTAGCCGAGTACAACGCGTTGCTCATAGGGCTCGAGTTAGCCAAAGAGCTCGGGATAAAACATCTGGAGGCTTATGGCGACTCGCAGCTCATTGTCAAACAAATGACTGGCGAATATGAAGTCAGGAATGAAGATCTTATCCCACTCCACCGAGCGGCCGTCAGACTAGTGGAGTCATTTGAGAGCTTCCGTATCGAGCACGTGCTCCGTTCAAGGAACACCCATGCGGATGCTCTCGCATCTTTGGCAGCTAACTTAGCCCAGCCTCCTGGAACGACCCAAAGGGTCGCTGTCGCCAGCCGAAAACTCTTTCGACCCAGAGACGTCCCAGAGGCGAACGCCACTCATCAAGCCTCGGGTCAGCCAGATCAGGAAGACTGGCGTCTCCCGATCATCGATTATGTCCTATACGGCATGTTGCCTGAGGATTCGAAGGAACGAGAGTCGGTCCGACGACGTGCCTCACGGTTCTACTACGATTCAACCACTAAAACATTGTATCGCAGGTCATACGACGGCTTGCTACTTCGCTGTCTTTCAAAAGCGGAGGCGCAAGAAGCCGTACGCGAAGCACATGACGGCGTGTGCGGAGCTCATCAGCCCGGACCCAAGCTTTGGGATCGCTTACGAAGGATGGGCTACTTCTGGCCTGGGATGGTTACTGATGCAGTCGCTTATGCTAAGCGATGTTACGAATGCCAGATCCACGCCAACTACATACACCAGCCTCCTGAGGATCTACATCCGACGAGGGCATCTTGGCCCTTCGAGGCATGGGGGATGGACATAGTTGGGCCAATTTCTCCACCATCGGCGAAAGGCCATCGCTTCATCCTCGCGATCACCGATTACTTCTCTAAGTGGGCCGAAGCCATCCCCTTAAGAGAAGTCAAGACTAGCGACGTGATCAAGTTCATTAAACACCATGTCATATACCGATACGGCGTACCCCGGCGTATCATTCATGACAATGGCACGCAATTCGTTAGCCATGCCTTCACCAGGTTCTGCGACAAATTCCGAATATAGAACCTCTCGTCCACGGCCTACAACCCTTCAGCGAATGGTCTGGCCGAAGCTTTCAACAAGACGATCATCAAGATCCTGACCAAGTTGACTTCCACTAGCAAGCGCGACTGGAATGAAAAGCTAGGCGAGAGCCTGTGGGCATATCGCACGACGGTTCGTACACCGACTGGCACCACGCCTTACTCGTTGGTATACGGCTGTGAAGCTGTACTGCCATTAGAGATTCAGATTCCATCCCTCCGCGTTGCCCTAGCAGCGGGGATGACGACTGAGGAGAATCACCAACTTCGACTCGCAGAGCTCGAAGCATTGGACGACAAGCGACTGGAAGCTCAGCAGCACATTGAGTTTTACCAAGCTCGGATGGCCAGGAGCTTCGACAAGAAAGTCAAGCGCCGAGCCTTCAAAGAGGGAGAGCTCGTGCTCTCCGTCCGTCGACCAATGATCCTTACTTCCAAGAAGAAGGGGAAATTCCAGTCCAAATGGGAAGGACCATTCGTGGTAGAGACAGTCTACTCAAGCGGCGCCTATCGCCTCGTCAAACCGAACGGCGATAAGATCATGATGCCCATCAACGGCAAGTATCTAAAGAAGTACTACCCCTAGCGCTCCTTCGCAAACTCCCATGAGTGCACGAGTCTAAACTGGTCCTCACACCCTCCAACTGGTACACGAGGCTAAACTCCCTAGTTCTCCTGCGCAAAACTCCCAAAAGTACACGAGTCTAAACTGGTTCTCAAAACCTCCAACTGGTACACGAGGCTAAACTGTTCCTACTTTGCCCGCTCTGGCGAAAGCCTCTTGAGGGATTCAATTCGCCTATCTCCTCCAATGAGATGGCGGATCCACTAAAGTCGTTCATATCACGACAAATCCATCCAATTCGCCTATCTCCTCCAATGAGATGGCGGATCCACTAAAGTCGTTCATATCACGACATATACACTCAATTCGCCTTTCTTCTCTAAATGGGATGGCGGATCCATTAAAGTCGTTCCAATCACGACATTCCCTGTCACGTTAACATTAAACCTCTGACAAAATCAACTTACCAATCCTCTTCTAAAGGATGGTGGGTCCTCAAAGTCGTTCCAATCACGACATTCCATGTCACGTTAACATTAAACCTCTGATAAAATCCGCTTACCACTCTTATTCTGAGGGATGGTAGGCCCCCACGGTTGCTCCAATCGTGACAAGACCTCATCAAGTTAATGATCACCTCTGATGATTGGCACCGTTATTCTTACGAATAGCATAGCATGAATAATGGCCTACCATGCGACGTGCCATTACTCCAGTCAATAGTCACACTCCTAAGTCCCTGAACTATTTGACTTATTCCAGATGTCCTAACATTGCTTTAGGATAACTGATGGGTAGAGTCTACCAGGCGACGACTCCTATCACAATCAATTGTCACATTCCCCAAATGACGACGATTGTCAAAAGCGGTTCGACAGACAACCGGTCTGTCAGTACCCTAAACAACAACTCACCGAAAGGCGAGTCAAGTTGGGTTCTTCAGTTGGCCGCAGAAGCAAACATTTGTTCTTTGCTACGAGCCAAGTGTTGCTCTCTTGACCCCATTGGAGTTACATCGCGAAGATCGGAGTTAATCCGATCCCACGCTGTGAACAACAGAGGGCAGAGCAAGAGCCTAAAACGACTAAATCCATAGTCTAAAGCTCGCCGAGTTCAATTACGCCAAATAGCACAGATAAAGACAGAAAATTGTGCAAGACAAAGCCAAAACAAGCAAAAGGGCCACTACGGGCCATAATTTACATAAGTTTGCAGTTTGACTATGATGCCTAAGGTGTCAATTAAGCTAACACAATGAACAAAAGCAAAGAAGACATAGGCGGCATGTGGACTACAAGAACTTCAGCAGGCTGAACGAGCCGATCTTGGCTTTGAGCTTCGCACGCTCGGCCGCACGTCGGATCCTCGCCTCCTCCTTCTTCTTTTGCTGCTGCTTGGCCAAATTCGCCTGGCTGGCTTCTTCCTCTTGATGAAGGAGTCGGAGCTCCTGGTCCACTCTCGCGGCGACCTCGCTGAGCCTCCTTGCCTCGTGCCCGCGCTCGACCAGCTTCGCCTCGCCGCAGAGGGAGCCCGCATCCTCGAAGAAAGCCCGGTCTAGGTAAGCGTCCATCCGGTCCAGCACCGCTTGTTGCCGCTGCTGCAGACGTCGGAGTTCCGCTTCCTTCGCCTGGATCCGCTTCGCTCGTTCTTCGCGCTCGAGCAGAAAGCACAGAGAGGGGGGCGGGGGCGTGTCGGAGGAGTCCTCGTAAAACAGCTCCTCGAGGCGGTACATCCACCCCGCCACCCGCTCAAGCTCTCGCTCACATCGCCGTGTGAGCGAGGCGTCGCCAGCACGACGGACCGCCTCCAAGGCCGCTTCCACAAGAGGAAGCGCGTGATGGTAGGGGCCGTCGCCTACGCTGACTGAGAGGGCGATCCCGTGCACCAAACCCACCAGGTGCTGGAGCGGCACGAAGGCAGGGTGAAGCCACGGGTCCGGGACCGGGGGACGGCGGCCGAAGCGCGCCCACCGTCGACGACGGGGTTTGGCAGATTGAGCCGACTCCTTCAGCGTCACTATGATCGGAAGAAGAAGCCATAGGGAGAGAAGTTCTTGTGGAAAGCTCTTTCTGGCGGATTTCTCTTGAAGCAGTAAGGATTCTGCTGGAGAGAGACGAATACGGATATATTATAAGAAACCCAACGGCTGAGATTCGGCACCCCGAGCGATCAAACGGTCAGAACGCTCTGCGACGCTTCGAACTCAGCGCCTTTAAGGCTGCTCTCGAAACCCCAAACCGACATATCGGATTGGGCACGAGAGGCGAAGCGATCGGTCGCTTCACCATTAATGAGCATTAATGCGCCTGCACAGTCTTGGCTGGCAAGCATTTGGGCCCACTGACCGACACGTGACAGGAGTTTTCGCCCGCGGTTGGAACTCCAATTTTCGGATGAATTCGCTACTGCTCAAACTTCGCCTACAGATCAAACTCGCCAGGCGAATCGAGTCGGGTTTCCAACACAAGTCCAACACTATACGGGTTTCGCCTGCAACATAAACTCGCCAGCAAATGAGTTCAGTCCTCTACTCGAATTCGCCAACAGTTGAGTTTAGCTTCCAAGCAAAACTCGCTGCGATCAAGTCTCGCCGACAAACAAACTCGTCAACCAATTGAGTTTCACCTTACCAGCAATTCGAATTCGTCAGGGGCCGAGTTTCACCATCTCGGTGAGCTCGACGTCGCCCTGGTTTCGCCGGTAGCGTAAACTCACCAGAGTAGAGTTTAACTTCGAAAGTGGGCTCGCCGCCGCATGAAAGACTTCACCTGCGGAACGAGATCACCTGCAATTACAGAGCAAAACACTGGAAAGCGACGTATCCAAAGAGAATACACACAATGAGCGGGCACAAACCTCATTGATACTTTAGGACAGTACATTTGAACCAAGTTATGTTTTTTTTCTTAAATTGCGAAAGTCATAATGACATGTTCAAAGAAGCAAAACATACACCCAGCGTTTCAAGACAATACATTTGAACAAAGTTATGACTTTAAGAGTCATGGCATAGTTCCAAATGCGAAACAAGCAAACAAAATGTCTTAATACAATCCTGAGGCAGAAGTCTTAGTCGGACACGCTGAAGGTGGAGATCTCCTCTTTGACCGCCTCAACCTGGCTCGCGTGGTCTTCCCGAGCCTTGTTTTCAGCAGCTTTCTGAATTCGATCTTCGCGGTTCGACATGGCGACAGCATCTGTCTGACGCAAAGCCAGCAGGCGCCGAGTCTCCGCCTCAGCGTGCTCGTTCACCTTAATAACGTCGGATTGGAGCCCCTTCCACTTCGCCTCCGCCTGTCCCAACTCGGCCCTCAGGCGAGCCATGGTATGGTTGAGGTCAATGACTTGCTCCTCTAGCAAACGTTGTTGACTCACCCAAAAGTTAGCCGCAGACTCCGAATCCGCTATCTCTTTGGAGCGGATTTCCTGTTCCAGGGCTTCCTGACGCCTGAAGTGAGCTAGACAGGATGCCATTTTAGCCTCCGGACCCCCCCGTAGCAAGTCCTCTAGCACCATCATGCGTGGCTCCAAGAGACGGAGTTCACGCACGCAACGGGTAGCGAGATGGTTTTCACCTGATCGCCGTAAATCGGCCACGCGATCATAGAGGGACTGCCTGAAGCTGTCAAAGCTACCCATGCCGAGTTCGACGAGGGAAATTGCCTGCCTTACAGCACCTTCGAACTCTTCAATACGGGCCTGCCATGGTTGAGACTCGGAGGGAACAGACCTCTGGCCTGGAGCAAGCGCCGTGATGGGAGGAATTTCGAGGCAAGGTTCGGCTCCCGGCTGGGGAGCGGGATCCGGAGCAGCGGAGTTCGCACGGCCTTCAGATTCGTCGTCTGAAATCAGAATGGGATCGGCCGCATGCTCCTCGGCAGCCGGCACCTCCTCTCGACCTGTAAAACGCAACAAGCGATACAGGGAACAGTTGGGGGATGAACACCTACTAAACTCACACGAAAGTCGAAGCAAGAAGATACCTTCAGCCGCGACGGCTTCGGCAGCACCTGAAGAACCAGGCTCTTTCCTTTTCTTGGAAACGACCCTCTTCACCTTCGGCGCCATTGGGAGTATGAAGAAGAAAAAGTTCGGGTTTACTCTGAGGAAGACGATAGGCCCTCTTGAGGAAGAGTTAGGGTGTTAAATACCCTAAGAGTCCTAGGCGGTTACTCAGAACTTGATTAGACCGTTCAAGGTTAAAGCAGTTAAAGAGTAAGACCGAACAGATCGGATCTGGACAGACAAGATCTGGCAGTTCCTTGAGCACGATCTTTAACAAACGGCTCAAATCGGACGTGAGGAACGAAGAGGCCCACTATCTCGCATTTAATGCGAGGCGGCTATCCCACGTCTCCTTAACCGGCGTACGCGTGGATTAACACGTGGCCCGCTAAAAGCGTAACCCGATCGGAGTCAGGATCGCCATTAGCATTTGCAAATCCGCCTGCGGGCCGAATCCGCCTGCAGTCGAAATAAACTTACGGCGGAAACCCATCGATGAGAATCCCGCCGCAGTTGAGGTCCTCTTGCGGCCAGATTCTAACCAATGCATGGTTACGAAAATGGCACACGCACACAAATGACAATAGGCCAAAAACAAAAAGGACAATTTCATTCATGAAAAAGAAGGCCTGTTACAAGCGGAAAACTAAGGGCGAATTACAGGGATTTTAATCTTAATTCCGCCTCACGAATTTCTTCAGCATGGCGGAGCTCCAGCCTCCTTAGGACCTCTCGGCGAATATCTTCCTCCGTGCACGAGAGCAAGTCTTGAATGGTCTCCCTGACATCCTTGAGAGCTCGATCCTTCTCCGCAACGGAATCAGTGGTCAATCGCCGGCGGGATTTAACGGCCTCCAACTCTTTTGCCACGCGATCAAGCCTTCTCTTGAACGGCCAGGGCAGCCTGTGCTTCGGCTACAACCTGTTTCAGCCTCTCTACTTCGAAGGAAAGTCGGGAGAACTGATTATCGACCGTTTCTTCCTCGCGGGCCACTTGTGCATCCTCGGCTCTGACCTGCTCCGACTCTGCCGACAGTTTTAACTCTAGCGTCATGTTCTCGTTCAGGCGGCGATCACGATCTGCCATAGCTACTCGAACTTCGCGGGAGGCGAGATCAACAAGAGTGGAACTCTCCGCACGAAGAGCGAGCAGCTGCCGAACAGCCCCCTCCACTTCGTTCAGACGCTGAAAATAAGGCCTCGCCGCTGTGGCACCGAGCCTCTTACGCAAGAAAGACGCGTCGTGTTCGAGAACTTCCTTGAACTCTTTGAAGGGGCAATTCTCCTCCAAGACCAGCCGGGTGCAGTGGGCCAAAGTATCTTCGAAGTTCGCCAGAGCTCGCTCCACCTGCATTTTTCGCCAGCGTTCCAAGGGAGAGAGGGTGGCCTCCTCCGCCGTGGAAGAAATCACGGTCGAAGTACCTATAGCCATAACTGTAGGGGTGGTAACGGGCGCCACCGGAGCCGGTGCGACACGGCCGCCGCCGACGAAGAAATGGTCACCTGCAGAGTGGGAACCTCCCGTTGGAGCGGAGACTCCCGCGCCGATGAACGACCCCCAGCCGACGCTTCCGCAGGAACAGGAGATCCCCCTATTTGGCTAGGCACGTCCTCAAGCGCCAAATCCTCTTCCTCACTGGACAATGCCTCGTGAACCGAGACATTGTCATCCTCCTCAGATTCGCCCGTCTCCTCAGATGAGCGATTAGCCCAAGGGTGAGGACCCTCCTCACCGGCGACTTCACGGTTAGAGTCAACTACAAATACATGAAAAGAGGTTAACGGAGACCCCTCGAAAGGGACCCTACTAACGGTCGGGTACGGAAGGAAGAGTAATACTAAAACACACGCTTACCTGAGCCGGGGGGCCCCTCCTCGTCTCCAGCCTCCCCTTCTTCGTCGGAAGGAATGGAGATCACCTTCTCAATCGCGCCTGCATAGGTCCAATACCAGTGTCAAAAGGCATGGGATCATCGTTGCGATCAAAGACGCTATTGCGAAACCTCCTGATGCGGACACAGAAGCCGCTGGAGCTCCCGTCGGTGGCCTCTCGCCAGATTGCGGAGGAGCGTCTCTCGTAGTCGCCAGAACCGCCCCCGATGCAGCAGAAGAGGCGGGCAGCACGGCTCCAGACGTCGCCGCTCCGGGGATACCTACCTGGGGAACATCATCCTGACCTTCCGCCGCTCGGACGGTTTCCGCCATCTCATCACGACGGACCTTCTTAGCCGCCTCCGCTCGGGAACTCTCGGCCACTGCCTCCCGCTGACGCTTCGAGAGAAGCGAGCTACTCGGAGACAGAAGCGACGCCCCCATTTGCCCGATTGTCGGACTCCGGACTGGAGCTCGAACTTCGGGAGCCTCAGATTCGTCCAAACCAGCATCAGAACCCTCGGTATCCTCAGCTGGATCCTCCGAGAACAACTCCCTAGCAGTTTGGTGGCCCCTTCGCCTCGAAGAACGGAAAGAACCCCTGACAGGACGATCGCGTTCCACCAGACATGAGTTCTAGAACCAGAAATTAGCAGGATTAGCACTAGCGCCCCGATACCAGCGGCAGTATAAGAGCGTGTGGTGTAAATCGCGATCCCGCGCGGGTAGCTCAAAACGAGCCTGGGTGCCACCAGCATGAGTCCAGAACCATCCCCGAGCGCCATCCACCAGTCCTCCTTCAAAGCACAGGTGGGGGTTGGCGTTGCCCACATACAATTGATCGTACCCAAACTGGCGGGCGAACCTGCAGGGGAACCAGCAAAAAGCACCGCGAGTGAGGGCCGTGTAGTGATCCGCCGTTGGAGCATCCCTGAGAGATTCTCCATACCCACCCCCGAGGAAATAAGAGAAGAAGCGGCGAAAATTATAATGCCCGAAGTGGGAGAGCGTCTTCCTTGCATCAGGGATGTCCTTACATTTCCAAGAGCACCTCTCCAAGCGCTGGACGAAGGGGACAAACTTATCGCCCTGAGGCGCCGCCGGGGCGCTCATCAAACATTCGCAGTGGTATACGAACCACGCCATCAAGTAGGTGTACGGGAGCCCCACCCTAGGATTGGGAGTTTTGATAACTACTCCTCCCCCCTCATCAAGGACCGACACACGGCAGAATTGGGACGTCAGAGTACGGAGTCCCCGGTGAACGCACGCTATCGTCGCCGATACCAGGGAGTAGGACTTCCCGTGGGCTAGGCAAACTGCCGGGTACACGACCTCCACAGGAAGAGCCTCAAAGGAATGAGTGGGGATTACACACCTCTTCAGCCATAGCATGAGGTACCCCGCGAGCAGCGCCTTCCCCGAGATGAGGAACTTCGCCTGATGATGGAACGAGTGGAAGACCGTACCAGACGTAAACCCGCCCTCGTCGCGGTCAAGAGTCATGGTGCTTCCTTCTTTAGCTGTCCTCGCCTCCACTTCGGGCTGGTCGCACGCGCCTAACGGGAGAGCGGGCTTCCCCTTGACATCGTTCCCCGGGAACAGATAATCAGCCCAATTCTTATGGCTGATCCCCGGGGTCTTCTTCTTCTTCCCCTTATAATCCGAGGCCCCCAAGGTACTGAGGCATATGTGGTAGTGACAGAGTAACTCCCACAGAGTTTCAACCGCCAAAGGAGAATGACTCGACAGCTGATCGATCTCATCTTGATCGGGGACGTACTCCTCGTAAGGAAAATCTCCCAGGGGCAACCCTGACACGTCGTACATCTCGTGAGGGGTGATACCAAGCTCACCATTGGGGGTGAAAAATGTGCCGCTTTCCGCACAATACAATTCCAGAATGCTATGGAATTGAGAAGCGTTGATCCGCAGGCCATGTCGAGTGGCCTCGATGGCCACATACAGCTCTGTGTCCTTGAGGTCAGCGTTTTCGGCCAGAACATAGTCGGTGATCTTGGACCACCACGTGTCACTGCCAGGTGCAGAGTAAACCCACCCCGGGGCTCTAAAGTCCTTCGGGGGAAAGCTCCCCACCGACGTCGAAAGAAACGTGACACGGAAGGTCTCCGCCACCGCTGTCGACTCCCCCACGGGCGGTTCAGCGGACATTAAGCCAGGGCGCAGGCCCGTCACGCGCTTGCACGAACTCTCCACTCCATACCCAGCAGTAGAGCCCGTAAAGACGCCACAAGTGACCCCGTCCTGAGAAGGGGTCAAATCCCAGTGCATCGTCCGAGGAATGGCGAGGGACCGCAGCTCGACGATCGAAAACCCTCTCGACATGCTGGGGAGGTAATAATGAACCCCCTCTACCGTGCGGAACCACCAGCTCTCTTTGAGCAACAGGGCGGAAGGGTCGGCCATAGCGTCGCCGAACAAAAATTGAGGCTTCGGCAGCTCTGCCCTGTCCTCATCTGTCAACGCCGCGTTGGTCGTCAACTCGCGTAATGTCAAGTGATGACCATCCGTGACTCTCTGTACCAGACCATGCGGCTTATCAGCGGTGAATACGGGCACTGGAGCCAGAGAAGGAAATCGAGAAGGCGCCGTATAACTCGTAGCCCCGGCATGGCCAATGGCCACACCCTCCGGGAAAGCCTCATCAGAAAAGGTCGCTGCAACAAGAAATGAAAAGTCAATTGAGACAAAATCTGCTGTAGAGGCAAAATCGCCCATCAAACAGAGGAGGGCGAAATCGCCTATCGAAAGGGGGAACCCATTTCGAACAAGATCTATCCATACAGACTATACTCCCCTCTAATGGGAAAGGGCCGAACTCGCCTTGCGAAAAGGGAAGTTCGCCTCCTTCCCACTGAAGGATTCGCCTGCAGTACTCATCCTCTAAAGGCAAAATAGGGCAAACTTTGCCCCAAATCGGGGAAATGAGCAACACTCATCTCCCTAAAATCCGACACCTAAGGCTTACAAAAGTTCGTCCAAACGAACCCTTCAACGTACCTGGGCGCGACTCCAGAGCACCGGCAGGCATGCCGGCGGAGAGTCGGTCGGAATAACGTCCGGGGCCTGCACCCCTCACCTTGCACCTCTTAGATTTCGGAGCCATTGTAGGGTGAAGCGGGAATTCTTTCCTTGGAGGTTCCTTTCCAGATTGGAGAGCACGGTAACTCCCAATGGAGGAAAATGGCTGATTTAGGAGGGCGTAGTTATCCACGTGGCCACGATTGCCCTCGGAAGGCGAAAACCCTAACGGACAGAAGACGTGGCCACGATCGAATCCGACGGCCCAGATCACCCTCGGTATAGCGAAGGAACCGAGGTTGGCGGTTACATCCGACGGTTGAGTTCGAAAACCACGGTCACGATGCGTTGCGGGGCGAAACACGCGAAAATCGGGTTGTCGAATCACGATCGCCTCGACCCGATGAGACCGCGCCGCCTTAGCTGGAAAGCACAAAGCCCTATCAACAGACACGTGGCTCATCTCCCGTCAGATCTGGGCCCGCCTCGAAAAGGAAGGGTTTCGCCTGCAAATACTTGGCATGACTCCGCGAGTTGCGTGAAACTTGGCTCCCGAAGACTAATTTCGCCTGGACGACTCGCTCGCCACTAAAGGTAAAATTATAAACGAAGCCAATAGAATGACTCGCTTAAACGGTTAAAACCCACGCCTCAGACGGCTAAGGGTTAGAGCAGAAATCTTAGCATTAAGCCTAAGAGAAACTGTTCGACAACTCATCATACTGAGGGGAATAGTATGGCTAGCCCGATTCAAACGGTGATCGGTAAAGGCACATCAAACCCGTTGATAGCTGAGGATTTGATAAAAATCCTAAAAGAAATCAAGTGCGCATATTCCGCCGAAAATTTCTTCATTCAAAGTATTCCAGACCACACGCGAGCCGGTTTAGGTCTGAAAACTTTGAAGGGGTCTTGTAGACGGTAGAAAAAAAAATACCTGGCTATAGCTTACAGGAAATTTCACCTGCCCGAGAAGAGCTCGGCACGCTCGGTTCTCTGGCACGGCCTAAATCGCATAGACATCGGAACGCTTGATTCTGGGTTGGGCCTTACGGTCGGGCTCGCCAGCCACGAGTTAAAGATCGATCAGGATGGCGGAAGTTCACGCTTCAACTCAACTCGTCCTGCCCGAGTCGCAGGAGTCGAATGCGCCGGCAAAACCCCCAAGACCGCAGTACAGCTGGGTATCGCGCTACCCCACGTGCTGAAGATTGTTTTATGGGCCTTCCCATCTCTCTCCGAGCGCGAAGGAGAGAGAGCACAGTACCCCAGGATGGTCAAAACGGCCGCTCGCACGTGCGCATCAGCGCGAAGGACTGGACAGGCGTCGAGTCAACCTGAGCATTCCATAAATGCGACTCACCATCGGCTGTCTGAGGCCGAGAGCTGGATCCGGCCGGCACTCGGCAAGTATGGCTAGGACCCACATCGAGTACTGTGGCACGCTACTTCGCTGGCCTCTCCTGACCGGAAACTAGGAGAAAGCATCGTGGCTCAAAGCAGCGCCGCGCGGCGATCACGCACAGTACGGGGTGATCTGGACAGGCACTCAATCGATTGGCTCGAACTCATAATGCGGTTCATTAATTGCTGGTCAAATCCACTCGACGAGCAGTCGTTTCGTTGCCTCAATATTACGATAATGGGCCTTCGCATCCTAGGTGACAGGACATAAAGCACAATCATGCGAATGACCATTCATTGGTATTCGAGGAACAGCGAAGACGTGCTCTTGAGAGGATGTGGTCATATCCCAACAATTCAAGGAGGAGTCAAGCTGTTCCTTCTTCCATTAAAAAACCCCTTCCAGCACACTGGAAGAGAGGTCGCCCAAACTTAGAGTAAAGAATTGAGACGCAAGCCTCTCTGATAAGCCTTTGCATTGCCAGCATCACTGTTTAGTCCGAGCTTCAAGATGCGCACGGCGAACTAAAAACGGAACGCGAACTCTATTGCCCTGAGCTTCTACTGCGTACTGAAGTTCTCCAAGCAACCTCGATCGAAGCGGTCCCAAGGGAAGCAAACTCGACACGAGCATCGATCGAGCGTCTATAGCCACCTAAAAGTCCCACCAACAAAACGAAAGAGGGCTTTCCTGCTGGCTTCTGTTGTAATGTTTGATTCGTTAGTTTGTAATAAGCTTCTTATTAATAGGCAAACAAACACTCTCTGTTTTCGGAGAAATCAAAATATTCACCCTTACAAACTCCCGTGAGATGCAGGCCAGATTTCCCAGCGAGTTAACTCGCTTGGAGTTTACCCGCAACTCACACGGAGTTGAACTCCCGTGGAGTTTAATTGATTGGCGAGATTTTAAATTTACACGGAGTTGAACTCGCGGAAGTTTAAAAAACGTATAAACTTCACGGGAGTTTAACTCCCGTTGTAGTTTCGTAAGTTTTTTTTATGAGAAAAACGACCTGGTTTCAGCGATCAGTGCTGAAAGCAGGTCGTTTCTCTAATAAAACCCAAACGGGTCTTTTTTTGCAATTAAAAGAGGAAATAGGTTGGTTTTGAAAATTTGTCCTATTGCAAATTCATTCACTTAGGGGCTGTTCGTTTGGCCATTTTTTTTGGGAAATCAAAGAATAGGAAACCTATTTCCTATAAGGGGCTGTTTGTTTTACTAAAAAAAGAGGGAAATCAAAGAAATGGAAAACTATTAAAATGAAGAATTGGTTTGGGAGTGTTTGGTTGGCTAAAAAAAGAAGGAAATCAAAAAAATGGAGATGAAATAATGTTAGTTGTCAAATTATTATTGGATGATGTGAGTGATTTTTTAAGAAAACTAGTTTTGATGTTGTTTGGTTGGCGAAAAAAATAAGGAAATAAATTATAAGAAACTTATTTCCTGTAGTTTTGTTGTTTTCTTTTGTTTGGTTCATTCTTAAAAATAAGAAATGAAATGAGATGAGATGAGTTGTCATTGTATTATTGGGTGATGTGGTAAGAAAGGAGATGAAATGAGATGAGTTGGAGGATAAAAATAATATTTTATTGGATGTTGTGGGTGAGTTTTAGGGATGGAAATGGAGGAAATAGTATTTTTTGAGATTTTCATGTTTTCCATTTCCATTTCTTGGTTTTCTTGGTTTTTAGGAAACCAAACAAACAGCCCCTAATATTTGTTTTGAGGTTGTTTGGTTGGTTTAAAAAAGAGAAATTGTAGAATAGGAGATAAGATGAGATGAGTTGTCAACTTATTATTGGATGATGTGAGTGATTTTAAAAAAAATTTGTTTTGAGGTTGTTTGGTTGGTTAAAAAATAAGGAAATGAATTGGAGGTATATTATTGGATGATGTTTTGAGGTTGTTTGTGTTTGGTTCGTTTTTAAAAATAGGAAAATAGATGAGATGAGATGAGTTGGAGGTATATTATTGGATGATGTGACACGTACTTAAGGAAACCAATTTCTTGTTTTTTTTTGAGGAAATGGATGGAAATGAATGTTTAATGAGATGAGATGAGTTGTCACAATATTATTGGATGATGTGTGTGATTTTTAAAAATGGGATAAGATGAGTTGTGATGAGTTGGATGATGTGACACATTTCTTGTGTTTGGTTTATTTTTAAATGTAAGAAAGGAGATGAAATGAGATGAGTTGGAAGATAAAAATAATATTTTATTAGATGTTGTGGGTGAGTTTTAGGGATGGAAATGGGTAAAAATATTATTTTATTGATTTCCTTGTACCGATTTCCTTTTCTTGATTTTTAGGAAACCAACCAAACGGGCCCTTACCGTAATCCGTAAAAAATAAGAAATAGAAATGAAAACCAAGAAAACTCAAAAAGTACAATTTCATTCATTTTCATCCCTAAAACACATCCACAATATCTAATAAAATATTATTTTTATCTAACAACTTATCCACCATATCTAATAAAATATTATTTTCATCCAACAACTCATCCACCACATCTAATAAAATATTATTTTCATCCACAACATCACTCAACTCATCTCATCTCATCATTTCAAATCACTCACATCATCCAATAAGATTGTGACGACTCATCTCATCTCATTAACATTTCATTTCCACCAATTTCTTTCCAAAAAGCTAGGAAAACAATTTTCTTAAGTGTGGATCACATCATCCAATAATATAATGACAATTCATCTCATCTCATCTATTTTCTTATTTTAAGAATGAACCAAACAAAAAAACAACCTATTACAAGAAATAGGTTTCTTATAATTCATTTTCTTATTTTTTTTCGCCAACCAAACAACATCAAAACAAGTTTTCTTAAAAAATCACTCACATCATCCTATAATAAGATGACAACTCATCTCATCTCATCTCCATTTCTTTGATTTCCTTCTTTTTTTAGCAAATCAAACACTCACAAAACAATTCTTCTGAGAAATAGTTTTCCATTTCTTTGATTTCCCACTTTTTTTAGGCAAACAAACAGACCCTAAAAGAAAAGGGTCATTTGCATTTTAGTGCCCTAAAATCTGCACCTTGCTTACTTTGGTATTTTCAAAATTTACATTTTTTTACTTTGATACATGAAAGTTTAACTCGGTTTTCATTTTGGGGTAATATTATTGTGTGAAAAACAAAGGTTTGAGCATCAAAGTTAAAAAAAAGTATAAACATCTGGTGTTAACGTTTTAGGAAGAAGAGTTTGGGTCGTCAAAAGTTAAAAAACTATAAACTTTAGGGTAACAAAGGATCAAGAAACAATTTAGGGTGTCGATGTTAAAAAGATGTAAAGTTTACTTTACCAAAATGCAAATGAACCAATTGGTCGGAGAGGTTTCGTTGTGACTGAATTGGATATTTTTCTCTCGTAAACATTTTACTTATTTGTCTTTTACGGGTAGAGAGCTATATTGACAATATTTGAAAGCTCATTGAGGGTTATGGGAGATACCTAATTCAAGAGGTTTTGTTGGGAAAAATAGTACAGGGGTTTTGGTGGGAAACCCCGAATGTCAAGGTTTTTGTGGAGTTTACTCAGAAAATTAATGTGGGAAACTATATCCATTACTACATGCTAAAAGGTGTCGTATAGCGTGTTATATCACGAATTTTCCTCATACACAATGATGTAGTCTAAGTCTCAACCAATGTGTAACAAAGAGGTTTCTTTCTTCATTTATTCACTAGTTTGCGGTCCGTGCAAAGCACAGTGTTTTTTTTTTTTTGGCTACAGTAATCTCATTTTTTAATATGCATGATTTGGATTTTTGGAAGTGCTACAGTATCCCTCTCTGCTACAGTACCTTTTAGATGTTACAGTATACCCGTGTACTACAGCAATATTTTTAATTAATTATTAGCTACAGTAATAATGCTACAGTAAATGCTACTGTAGCATTTGCTGTAGCATGAACAGTGAATCTGTGATCCTCCTATTTGTATAAAGGAATAGATTTTATTAAGATTGAGTCACATCATTCTCATGTGAGGAAATCTCCTCATGTATAATATAAATATCCATTACGAAAATGCAAGAGTGATTAGGTATAAGCTATATTTATTGTAGGGAAGACAAGATGTGCCTATGCCTATTTACACACCTGGCTCGTCGATTATTTGGCCCGTTCAAAGCCTACCGGCCCTACACATCTAATACTATTATAAAAGTGTGTTGGTATGTTAAAACATTTCTTCCGAAAATACCCTCTAAAATGTATATATGCATACATAAAACACATGCATGCATATACATAACACATACATACATGATACATCATAAATCATTCTCCTTCAAATCCCTTTCATAACCCTCAATTAAATAAAACTAAATGTAATAAATACACCCTCATACATGCATACATGAAATCATATACATAATACTTCATGCTTAATTACATAGCGTACATGAAGAGATAGCCTTTTAATTATACCATTATATCTATTTAATGACATCCAACTAAAACCTCAAAGCGTTCCCATCACATAACCTCCTTTACTATTATTATAATACAGCACTAGCACCGGCTCAATTTTTTAGTCCATTAAGAAGGAAAGTCATAGTATTCATTAGAATTTTCATTCACAGTGAATACCATAACCGTTGTTAGACACAAGAGTTACATTTCCATTATTGCATGTTAAATTAAATTAAATTAACTTATGGTTTTATAACTCCATCAAACCCACTTAAATGACATTAATCCAATCAAAACTTTTGAAATTCTCCTCTTTGGAGATTCTCAAATCATGGTAATTCTTGAGTTATTGGATTTATTTTGTATTCTTTTGAAAAATAGTGATTGAAATATTTATTTCTAATCCCGAAGCAAGTGTTATCATTGAGGAGCAATTAGAATCGGTTGCTTTTCAAGCTTCCTCTAGATAACCTGAGAGGAGTTTTAGTTTTTCACTTAAGAGAAATTTTATCTATTTTGGAGGATCGAACTTCAATTTGTAGAAGTTCTATAATGCACGTGCAATTTATAAAAGTTTGTTAATGTAATTTCGAGCTTATTAGGCATTGAGTAAAATTATTTTTTAATGTCAAATGAAGTAAATATTAATTTATTCTTTAATTTTCCGAGCTCAAATAACTAAATAATTTTATTTTGACATTTACGTTTGTACCATATTCTTTAATTCTTAACACCATATGTTAATTTTGACCAATTGACTTTCCATCAATTATTCCAAGTATCTGGAGTTTTAAAATTAAAGGTAAACTAGTATTCATCCCGTGCTAAGCACGGCATCCTTACAAATTATTTTTGTGCGTAATTTTTTCTTATCTTTTTTTTTTGGCCCAAGGAGACACGTAGAGATGAGGTCAGGTTGTGTGTACGGACTCCATCGAATACTCGAATGTTATTGGTTGGTCGCGAGTTCGGGTGCGGGTTATCGGGTTTGCTTCTGAAAATGCGCCCGCTCTTGGGGGGATTAATTACAAATACACTCCTAAAACTATTTTATTAGCATTTACACTGTTCGAACAATCACCTCAAAACAAATTCTTTAAAGACCACAGTATAAACATACAAGCCTTTTTAAGTTTATTCTCATACAAAATGCCACATCCAACAACAAACAGGTACAAGATTGAATTAAGGGGGAAAAAAAAATACATGATGATAAAATGATAAACAGAGATGATGATAATCTTCTCATTCTTTCCCATTGATAAGGGAGAGCAAGGCATCCCTATAGTTTCCATGTGTGTTGGTAGCCACAACATCTTCAAGTTTAGCTCCGTAAAGCTGATGATGGACTTCTTTGATTTCTGTCATATCGGTCTCTGACCGAGAAACCAGTACTCGATTCAGGGCTTCCTTTTCGATCTTATGCGCTCCTTCTTTGAAAGCTTGGTTTATTATCTGAAACACGAAAGGATGAGTTTAACATATAGCGTAATATTTAATAAATGGCGAGATTATAATTTATGGATAACCAAGGTAGAGGTTGGCCTATCCGAAATTGTTAATTTGAAAGCAATCGAGAAAAATGTGATAACGGTTAACCAGGTGGATGAGATGGCACTTACTAAACAAAACTGAATGGAAAAATAGGATTCATGTAGCTGAGACCAACAATTAAATTTGCACAAAACACCCTAAACTTTACGAATCATAGAAACCCCCTGAACTTTCAAAACTATACTAAAACCCCTTTGTGCTACTGGAAATTCCCATAAATCATGTTTAACAGGTATCGACCCTTTGGTGTTTACCTTGCAGAAATATGTAGGAGGTGAGTTCAGACACTGAACCGTCTCTAGCAAGCATGCATCATCAGCAAGATCCTGAACATAAATCATATACAAATCATACATCTACTTCTGGCAATCCTAGAATCAATATGAGACATCAGACCAAATCATAATTATAGAAAAATTACTATTGTAAGCATCACAATAATTTCAAGGAGAAAAAGACCAAAAATAAGAAATCAAAAGAGACCTGCGCTGCAAGATGTTGGAGGATCTTTATGTAGATCCTTCAGTTCCTTCAAAATCTTCTTTGAAGCCATTGATCACTCATTAATCAATTGGTAATGTATGTTTCTCCCTTTATTTTATTAATTACCCACATTCAAGTTATTAATAACTTTTGTTGTTTATTATGTTCATCATCTAAACACCAAAATCAGAAACTTCAGACGGCATAATGAAATGTAATAGCTTTATGCAATATGACACCAAAACATTACCATAAATCCATGAATCAATGGCAATTAAAAGCTGCAGGCACCCCAAAAAATCCTAAATTTCCAAAATCATTAAAGAAATGAAATAACCACAATTCCAATTTTCCGAATCCAACACAATCACGAACAAAAGTTAACCGCTCCGGCAATCGGACAAAACCCCAAATTCAAAAATAGTCCACCAAAACATAGCAAAATCAACGAAATGACGATTCAAGAACAGGGGAAAGAAGAAGAAAAAGCCAAAACCTTTTATAATCTTGAGCTTGTTGAAAATATCCTGAAGAACCTTGTAGTTCTGGATCATCTTGTACTCGTTCTTCGCATCGAAATTCACCTTGTGCATCGGCACCATCCCCGTATGAACCGCGTCCATGAGCTGGCCGTGGACCGCACCCGACGCAGCCTGAAATCACAATCGATTCCACGAAGAAATTACCAAATCGTTCAGAATCCGAATCATTTCGAGAGAAAATTTTGGTACCTCTTCGACTTTGGAGAGATTGAGATGGAGAGTGGAGTTGATCCAGGCGAGGATCTCGTTCCGGCTGGCGAAGTAGGCTTCATCCATCATTCCGATATTCGTCGCCTAAAATTTTTTCGATGTTCCGGTTAAATGAGGGAGCGGGGACAGTGGGATGAAGAGGGAGAGAGAGAACCGCTCCCAAAACCGCTCATTCGACGTTACCGATCCAAAACCACTCTCAGGCGAAGACGAATCCATGTCCCTAATAAATCTCTCCTGCTCTCCATCATCATCATCATCATCATCATCATCATCATCCTCTTCACGCGCTGATCCCCTCCAATCATCGCTACCAAACTGATCACCTCCAAGCCCTAGCTCCCCGCTTCCAAAAATTCCATCCTTCAGATTTCGATTTAGGCGAAAGAGGAAATTGATGAGCAACGTGATAAAAGACGGTCGTGGGAAATTGAGTGGGGGAAGTTGAGGCAACTGCAAAACGATTGAGCGGGGAGTTGGGAGCACAAAAGACGGTCGTGGGAAATTGAGAGAATACGTGGATATTGAGAAATGTTACTGTTCACCATATGGTTTTCCTTTAGTTATAAAGGAAAGTAGATGAACAATCTGATTGGTCCAGATCAGATTTACTGTTCATAAAAACTTTTTGAGTGTTCTCTTTTAGTTAATAAGAAGTAGATTAGTTGCTAATTTTAAACAAAAAAATTAATTTACAATTTGTAAATAAAATTATATCCAACATATATAACATCAATTTTATTATTTAATTGTTTGATATATCGTTATAATATATAATTTTTTTATTTTTAGTATAATCACAACATATTCCCGATTATTTCATCAAATATAGAAAAGTAATATGACTACACTATATTCCAAAATGTATATTTTAAGTCTCTTCATCATTTTCAAGCCATAGAAACATTCAAACAGTAAAAGAAGTATGTATACATGCAATTTTCAAAAAGTAAAACAACTATATATATGAAAATGAGTACACGTGCAACGCACGTGCACCATACTAGTTTAGTTAAATGAGTCTAAATAAACGGGTATCTATGGAAAAGAGGGTAAACAGGCACTTAATGGGCGGGCATCGCGCCCGCCTTATGGTGTGTTTGGGAGTTTACTAAGGGCTTGTTTGGATTGAGGGGAATGAGGGTGAAGGGAAGTTAGGGGAACCATTCACCTCCATTCACCTTGTTTGGGAACACTTAGGACGTGAAGTTAATTCACCTCCATTCACCTTGGTTCACCCCCTAATAGTATAAAAATTGTTACCCCCCAAATTGGGGTGTAACCAAGGAGAAGGGAATTCCCTTCCCTTCCCTTCCTTTCTCTTCCCTTCACTTCACTCAGTTTCCCTTAACTTCCCTTCACCCCCTATGAATCCAAACAGGCCCTAAGGGAAGGGAAGGAAAGGTAAATAACGGGAAGGGAAGGGAAGGGAAGAGAAGAGAATTGTAATATGTTGTTTGGGAGTTGAGTAAGGTGAATGAAAGTGAAAGGAAGTAAATATATGTAAATTTACATAAATGACTTTATACTAATAACACATCAGCCCTTTCATTTGTTTTGATGGGGGTAAAAATGTCATTACACCCCTTTACCCTCCTCTACCGCCCAAATCAGGGGGGAAAGAAAACCAAGCAATTTTACCCTCCTTTCCTCCTCTCTACCCTCCTTAAAAAAACTCCCGAACAAGATGAAATCCTCATTTCTCTTCCCCTCCCCCTCTCTACCCTCCATCCAAACAGGGCATTAAACCCGCGCAGGTGAAAACAGGTCCTCGTTCTCTCTCTCGTTCTCTCGTCTCTCATTCTCTCTCTCTCTCTCTCATCTTACTGAAACCCTAATACCAAGCTCTGCAAACCCTAATCCCTTTCTTCGTTCTCTCTCTCTCTCCCCCCCCTCACTCTCGCAAGCTCCCAGTCTTTCGTCGACTCTCCCTTTCTCATGCCTCTTCGTCTTGTGGTTTCGTCTCCTCAACAAGCTCGAATCTCTCACTGAGAATCCATGGGTGAGGGAGATTAAGGTAAGATTTTTAATCATGGATTTGATTAGGTCGAATTTGTCAATTCTTTTTAGGGTTTTTTCTATTTTTCGATTTGTCAAAACAATTAGGGACTATTTGATTTAGATCATTGTTCTAATCACCATATTTAGTTTGGGCGGCTGGAATCAGTGAAATGAAGGTGAAATTTTGTGGTTAATTTTGGTTAATTCATCTAACCCAATAAAAATTTTGATTTTGTTGTTAGATTTCATTTTAAAGTGTGGCATTCATTGTATTATCTGTCCAATTTCAATTTTTCTTCTATTTTTTGGTTTGGAAATTTGAGGTAATTGCAGCTTATTGTAATTGATTTATTTTGGTTAATTCATGTAACCAAAGTTGGTTCTATGCCTGACTGTTGCATTTTGGAGAATAGATTTCTCAGAAATGTAACCGAAGTTGGTTCTAAACCTGGAAAGCCCCTGAGCAGACAGAGCAGTGTAATTGAATCAGGTGCTATAGCATATTAACTTTGGAGTAAAATTTAATATCCCTTGTTACTTGATTGCATCTTTGTTGTTGCAAGTAGATGCTTTATCATTGGATCAATTATATATCAATAAAGATTTGTAATTTGGCGTGTGCAGTTATCTAGAATGCAATTAGAGAAACCATTTGATTTGCTTTATGAACTTTCTTTCCTTGCTTCAAGTGGCTTTGCATTGAACGTCTTCATAATAACAGAATGAATTAGTCCCTTGATAAGTGAGCATGAAGTTCCTGAAAGCTAACTGTGTTTATGCGTGCCCTGATATGTGTGTACACATGGATAAACACATTTATGTAGCTCAACGAGCATGCGTATGTTTGTGGGAAAGCATGAATGCGTGTGCGCATTTGGATGTGTATCTTTATGTCCCTGTGTGCATTGGGATGTGCATATGTATGACCATATGATTTATTTTTTCCTTTTTTTATGTAGAGATGCATTTATTCATGGTGTATGTGAGTGCATGGCATGACCATGTTTGTGGGTGGTGCCTGCATTTGCACATTTCAACTAGTGAGCACACGCATATGGCCTAATAACATGCTAGGAATAAATTCATCAGTATTTCAACTAGTGAGCACACGCATATGGCCTAATAACAAGACTAGTACTTCATTAATTCATCAGTATTTCTAGCACATCATCTTAAGCTTATAATTATGGCTCACCTGAAACTTGTTCTAAGCTTTGGAAGTCATAATCGACAGAAAACCAACCAGATGTTGGAACTCCATCAACAGAATAAGTACTTGTTCCATTAGGGAAAACGACTTGGATGCTCGTGCAATTATCTAATAACATGCTAGGAATACAAATACCGATACCATCCTTTGTTAGTTGAACACCACACCAAGTAATTGTATCGGGTGAACCAGATAAATATGTAGCTTGGAAAGCATCTGAACTGAACTCTGGAAATATCCCTGAAAAGCCACCCTTTGCAACAACAGCAGGTCAATCTTCACTGAATCCCTTGGCATCCAATCTCCACCAAAATCCTTGGCAATAGAATCTTTCAACTACCAAAAGAACAAGGATATAAATGGCGACTAGTATTATGGTAAGATTTGTATTTCTACCTATTAGTTTTAACCATAATTGTTACAAATTAGATAACGTGAAAATTGGAGGGAAATTTTCAAGGAGAATCTCCTCTTCATCTTCTTCATCTTTTTCTGTAAAATTCTTTTTATGTTTCTCTTCATATGTGTTCTAATTTTGTATGATATATGAACTGATGTGTCGAATTTGATCAAAGAGATAAATTTACCCTAAGTCCCCTTATTTTTGTAGTTGATCAAGATTTCCCAAGTCTTGGTCGAACTAGAGGACGAAAAGCAAGTGCCAAGGACTCAGTTTTTTGGGCCCTCCTCTCTCTGATCAATTCAAGTCTAGCTTCAGTCCTTTGGTGTTCAGGAACAAGGTAATTTTTTTCTCTTTGTTGGGAAATTTATGGACTAAATTCTGCTTATAATGGAAGTTTCTTTCCGGAGTTAAATTTCGTATGAGTTTGCTTCACTTTTTATTTTGCTTGGTTGAAATTTAAAAGTTTCTTTATTATGTGTTTGCTACCCAAAATTGATGTGTTATTATATTATTATTTTTAGCTGTCATGTCTTTAAATGATCAATTTCGTATGAGTTTGCTTCGCTCTAGTTCGCATTCTTGAGGCTAATTTGGGTCGATTTTTAGCCGCTAGAACTCGAAAAATTTCTAGGGCTTCCTCCTTCGTTCCCGCCCCCAAACACATTCTCCCGCTCAAGTTTTATTTACCTCGAGCTATCATCCTCGATTATTCCCGCCAATCGCTAGCGAGCTTGAAGACCTAGGGCTTCGCTCTAGTTCGTCGGTGTTCTTGCTGCTAATTCGTGATTCCGTCGTTGATCTTCTGAGCTATTGAGGTATAAAAATAAACCCCTAAACCCCCTTTATTATCCAACGTTATTCATTTTATTTTTCAATTGGTTCATTTGATTTTTTAGTTGATTATCAGATTTTGCTTAGCTCTCGATTTTGTTACTGTTGTGGCTTAATTAGCATGTTCAAATTATCAATCATTTGAGCAGTTGACTATAAAGAAAATTATGGTAGTTTCATGGGTTTGGTTTTTACGATCTATTGCGGTCGGATTTCTGTTCTTGTTTAGCAGTTGATTTTACTACTATTATGGCATGAATGAGACTAAAAAAAGTCTATTAATTGTTGGATGAGAAAATATTGGCAAAATATCTTTCATATGCTTGATAATTCTAGCATATATCCTTAGATAGTTATTTTTTATGTTATTATAGTGTTATAAATAATATTCTTTGGTAATAGCTACAACATTCTATATGCAAACATCGCCATCATGAGTTCAACCATTTGTATGATTATGTTCTATTATTGCATAAACGTTTTACACTATATTTTCTTTATAATTAATGTAAATGGATGGTGTAGATGAAGAACAAATAAAGAAGATATGTGCTAATACGTCTATATCTTCCATGGTTACAATAATAGCTTGTTTATTGAGATTGCGTGCTAGGCGCAAATCAATTTGTAATGCTTCAAGAGAGGATAAGATAAGAAATATTTTTTGTAGAAGCGCTCACTTTAAGCGTGTCTTTGAAGGATATAGTGATAGTTGTCGGTCTTACATTAGAATGAGGCCTAATACATTTTTCAAACTTGTGGATATTTTGTGAAATAATGGTTCTTTAAAGGACGCAAGGCACCTTCAAGTTGAAGAACAACTCGCTATGTTCATGAGCATAGTGGGTCATAAAACAAATAATAGAGTAATAAGGATCGAATTCATAAGATCGGGTGAAAACGGTTAGTAGGTAATTCAATAAAGTTCTACATGCTATGAATGGTCTTCGCGGTCGATACATGAAGCAAGCACATAATGAGATTCCACCGGAGATTGCCAACAATCCAAACTATTTTCCTTACTTCAAGGTAGAGAGCAATAAACTGTTATAGTTAGTGAATTGGTTGATTTAATAAATATAAGAAACTAATATTTATCGCAATGTACTATTTTCATAGGATTGCATTGGTATGATAGATGGAACACACATTGGCGCAATGTTACCCTTTAACCTACTTGCACGCTTTAGAGGGCGTAAATGTGTAACGCAAAATGATTTAGCCGCTATAAAAGTTTCACATATGTCCTAGCTGGGTGGGAAGGTGCGGCAAATGACTATAGGATTTTGCAAAACGCGTTGCCTAGACCACAATCTTACGGCTTGAGAGTATATGATGGTAATCTTCCAACTCTTTTAATAGATAGTCAATTAAATAATATGATCGAATTGATCACGAATTTTTTTTATAATGTAGACTAATATTACCTTTGTGATACTGGATACACTACCATGCCTAGCTTCATCTCTCAATACCGTGGTGTACATTATCATTTAAAGGAATACACTGGTAGAACACCCAAAAATAGTAGAGAGTTATTCAATTTAAGACACTCTTCTTTACGGTCTAAAATTGAATCAACCTTTGGTACATTGAAAAATCGATTCAAATTTTTTTCGGCAAAGCCTAATTATCCATTCCATACACAAGTGGACATCGTCTTAGCATGTACTATATTGCATAATTTTATTGCAATTGAAGATCCACAAGATGACATTTTGAATGAGCATGTTGAAAATTGATGAGGAGAATAAGGAGGTGACAAATGAAGATGACACAAACTTAGTTGACTACACAACTAGGACAATAAGAGAGGATCGTGATGCAAGAAATGAAAGGAAGGACTTTAGGGACCAACTTGCTTGGGCAATGTGGGTTGATTATTGCACAAAGCATAAAGATGGTGGTACCACGAAAATTGGCTTGTAGTTTTATTGTTTTCGCATAGTTTATTGTGTAAGCTACTATTTCGTAATTGTGTTTGTATGAACAATGTAATTTATCATTCCTCACTTGCAACTATGTAATTCTTAATTAACTATCTTAGCTTGTGTTATATATTCATGGTTCTTTGTTATTATTGTATATATGTATGTCTAACAAAGGAGGAGGAAAGACCAACTTGCCCTCTTCACCACATGCATCACCAAATGATTTAGGCGGTATTAATATCAACTTTACACCATACCCAAATCAATCGTTCATTCTACCAAATACAACGGCGAATTCTTTCCCACAATTCCTACCATTTGAAGGGAACTATAGCGAAATGAGCCAACATGTGTCATATGCTAACTTGTTCAACAGTTCTCAATGATTGTATATCCCATCTTTGATTTCTCAAGGCATCGGTCCACAACAAATGTCACCAACCACTGGTGAATCTGGTGGACCTCAAATCAATGTTGTTGATGTGAGTCAAAAGGTATCACCCTTCAAACAATAAAAAATTAGCTCATAAGAGGAAAGTGCCCCGCAACAAGAGGAGCTATTACCCTCAATTTGAAGGGGTTTCCAACATGTGGTGGCTCCCCGAGCATGATGCGGTGCTTATACCGTGTCTTGCAGAACTCGCGGATTCCGGAATGAAGGTTGACAAAAACTTCAAAGCTGAAACTTACAAAATAGTAGCTATGAAGATGAACATGAAATTCAAACCCAGTACACCCACCTTCATGTGATTAATCTCATGAAAACTTAGAAAATCAGATTTGAACTTATGAAGGCTTGCACCAACATAAGTGATGCGGGTTGGCATGAGGAAAACTGTATGGTAACCCTAGATGAGGAGACCCTTAAAACATGGGCTAAGGTATTAATTCATATCATAACAATGAATTACATTTAATTGAATGTGAGAATGTTATAATTAATTTCACGCCACATTTTTAACATATTGCAGGACAATAGTAACTCTAAGCTAAGAGGACATATAAACAAGTCTCTCCCTTTCTACAAACATTTACAGAAGTTCATGGGTGATAATCATGTTAGGGGTGAATTTGTTAAGCCAGTTTATGATACGATTGGCGTTAACAATGTCATTCCTCTTGATGATGATGATGGAGGCATTCAACATGAGAGTGATTCCGAGCCTCAATCTGATGTTAACAACACACCATACTCTACTTCTACAAAATCCTAGCATAGGTCTAACACAAGGCCTTTCTCAAGCAAAAAAGGCTCGAAAAGCCAATGATGATGAGTTGATACGTACCTTTGTTGAGTTAATGTCGGAATCAATTCAAAATCAACACATCATACATTAGACTGAGCAATTAGCTATAACTTTGAGGTACCATAGTGACACATATAGTGACGTAATCCTCGACATGGTATTATATCACTTGTATGAGTCTGAGAAAGAGGCAATGAGGTTTTTTATCAAAACAAAGGAGGCGCAGAAGAGGTTTATTGAAAGTCTTGCGGCGGCCCAAGGATGGGATACATCCTTGGCTTGATGGATTCATGTGATCATGTGGGCTTGGTTATTTTGTGCACACGAGACTCTATTTTGCTAAATCACATGATGTTCCTATACTTTGCATTTGTGTTGCTAATTATTAAAATCCCACACAAACTTATATTTTGTTAATTACAAACTTTATATATTGCAAGTCATGTTGCTAATTCCTAAACACGTACACAAACTTATATTTTTGTTACTATGCAGATTTCGAGCTTGTTTAGCTCTATATTGTGGGGCTTTTGGATGATATTCATGCTCGTTGTCGAGCTGCTAGGGCTTTTTTGTTACTGTGCAGATTTCGAGCTTGTTTAGTTCTATATTGTGCGGTTTTTGGATGATATTCGTGCTTGTTGTCGAGCTACTGGGGCTGTTTTTTTGTTATAGTGCTGATTTCGAGCTTGTTTAGCTCTATATTGTGGGTTTTTGGATGATATTCATGCTCGTTGTTGAGCTATTGGTGGTGTTTTGGTTCCGTTTGGAGCTCAGATTGAGCTTTTGGCAATGATGATGGTCAACTAAATAAGATTACAAACTAATTTACAATGTTCATAATAAGATAAGACATTCTTTACTATGTTATTAGAACGCAATCTACGTGAACTTGTACGTTGCAGTTGAGGCAATCAATTTTGATAAAAGACCAATAGTTAAGCCAAATTTCTACATGAAAATATCAAATTACGATATGAAATTGCCAAATTGATACATGATTTATTTAGATCATTGATTTTGATCTAACCAAAGTAAATAAACTTCTAGTCCGCGATGCTGGCTAATCCCCTCTTTACCCATGTTGGGCACATACCCATTGTTACCAATATCGTGCGCGTGAGTTAGTAGATCATTCATATTCCAATTTGTGTAGGGGATATCGTTGCGATAGGGACACTTCCACCACCCATTTTGGTCTCTAACTTTTAAAGTATTGGCCATTAGCATTATTTCTGCTTCTTCCATTATATCCCACATCTCATCACGCTCTCGATCTTCATCTGTGTATGAAAATAATTCTTCATATGTTGGTTTCTGTGGTATTTTCCGAGCACGCTGATTACAAAAAAGAAAAACTAGACTCTGGTCATTATGAAAATATTAATAGAATTTGTAGTTTTTTTAACTAAAATACATACCTTTGGATTTGGTGAAATTGACGAGTCACCACGGTCTCTAACACTCTTACTCGTGTTTTTCAATTGTGGAAATTTAGTGTTCATGGATAGTTGAGGATAGAAGGATTTTATAAGATTTGAGAAAGTGAAACTAGCCATTATAAAGTGATTAATATGGTAGATGACACTTTACTATAAATTTAACATATGTAACCAAACAAAAGAAAAGGAAAACCAGTTATTGCTATAAAGTAATGTGACCATTTTCTTGTTTGAACCAAACAAGCAAAGTAAAAAAAACAAGAAAATTGATACTTTTTGACTTCTCAAAACTTTTCCTATAATTTTTTAAAAAATACAAGAAAATCTATATTTTAGGTATTTTTCTTTTCCTATAATTTATAGAAGTTGAACCAAACACCCCCTAAGAGGATATTTCCGTTAGTTTGGAGGTTTTGTGGGCAAACTTAAGGGAGCTTAGTGAAATAAACAAAGTTCAAAGGGTTCTGCCGGCAACGGGACAAAGTTTTGGGGAATTTTATGAAATTCACCAGAAAGTAAACCTTTCGAACCCCTATCATCTCTGCGAAATAAACCCTAGCCCCATCGCCTCGAATTTTGATTGTAAGTTAGCTTTCAAGTTTTTCAAACGATTAATTTTTCAATTTTCTTTTATATTTAGGAAATTATCGAGTTATACTTCATCAGAGTCTAGGAGATGCTATTATTTTTCTCTCCGTTATTTTTTTATTTGTTTTTTGATGAATTTGTGTTATTTTCAGCAAGAAGAAGACGAAGGAGAAGCAATGAAGGAGTACCAAGTCAACGGAAGCACTCTCTCCCTTTCCCTTTTCACTGATGTCACTAACAGCAAGTTTGATTCTCTTCCCTCTCTCTCTCGCGTATCTCTTGATTTTTTTTTCTCAAAAAGTTATGATTTTGTGTTCAGTTGAGAGAGAAAGGGAGCGTGTAATTTGGCAAAGTTTGAGAACTTTTGTCGCGTTGTTTCATGTAAACCATTTAAAGGACATTTAAATTATCATAATAGCACTTATATCTGCCTCATGCGAATTCCTTTTGCGACGACGGCTTGTAAGATAAGAACATAACAGTTTAGGAGTTAAAATGATGCCAGAGTACTTACTGGGAGGGAAGCTTAATTTAATTCAGTTTCTAAATTTCTAGAGGATTCATTAACATAACGGGATCAATAAATTTTGAGGGGATAAATTGGGGCATTTGCATGTTGTTTAAAGTAGTTGTCGCCATGTGATGGAGGTGACGGATTTGGACTGTGGAAACAGCCTCTTGTTAAGCATGCAGGGCAAGGCTGCATACACTAGACCTGAAGTGGCCTGACCCCTTCTCAGACCCTGCGCGCAGTAGGAGCTTCATGCATCGGGCTGCCCTTTGCCAAAAGGTAGAAAGGGTGTACATTCAACTTATTAATTTTCTCATTATATGAAATAGTGGACTATGACACTATCACCAATAAACTAATGAAAAGCAAAAGCAACAATATTTTGAGAGTAGCACATTATACATGTTAACTCTTGATATCCTATTAAGGTCTACAATGTAACCCAATGGATGAGCTGCATTCTGTGGAAATTAATCCTGAGCCAGGACTTCTTTTTGGTGACAGTGCAGGATCACTTTAATTGTCGTGGGTTCTGTAGAACTACTTAGTCTAAAGTAACTAATACGTTCAGGACAGGACACTGTTGGATGCTACATTTAATCATGCATATTGGTTTTGCACTTAATGTTACACAGGATTATAGGAAGATTGCCAAGCATGGGATTTAGACCTTAAATCACTGCGGCGAACTGGCGTCTCTGACTACTTTTATTTTTGCAGAGTCACATTTATTAGAAGATAATAACAATTGATAAAATCATAATGATTATAACTCAAGCTTGAAAGGATGGAAAAGCACAAACTTCTAAGATGTATTTCCGAGGGCTATAGTCTGAGGCACTGCCATATGTATATTTCGTTTCAAGGCACCCATAGTAGTCAATGAACAAAGGAAAATATTCTTCATTAATAAAATTGTTATTAAAGCACAGGTCTTAAGGATCAAGCTGTCAACAATGTTTCTCGACTTTTAGGCTTTGATTCATTAGGTAGAATATAGGTCAACATTATCCTTGAAACAATCATATATAGATGGTTAGGCTTGAATTTTTATAAGTCCAGGAAGTTCACATTGCTGCATGAGGCCTTTCAAATATGAGGCGTATTATTTTTTATTTTGACGAACTCTTTAACTTTGATACTTTCACATAATTATTCTCTAGAAGAAGAAAAAAAAGAGGCGAAAATAACATATCTAAAGTTTCTAATAACCCAGCACATATGAATGGGTAATTTTCCGTGTATCACTGGATGTTGAAGTTCTCATGCTACATAGTTGAACTCATGATTATCTTGGAGTAACTTCTGACTCTAGGCTCTGTTTGGAAACCAATGAAAAACTGGGCCAGGATTAGTCCTAACCTAGTTTTATGCTGAACTAGGCTAGAATAAAACCAGGTAGTTGGTGGTTCAATAAAGTACCGGCTTAAAAGAGCTTTTTTGGCCTATAGAAAACTAGCTCAACAAAGAACCAATTTTAGCCAGACAAGGAAAGACCTCCAACTGAGCCAAGACTGATTCTGGTGCAGTTTTAAGGTGTTGCGAAACACATCCTAATTGTGCACATTGGTGAACAGGGAATATGCTAGTGTTATGTTCATCTGCGTTTCTGTTCTACATTTCATACTAATAGATCACGAAAAGGTATCGATTCATTTACTTGTGGACTTTGTGTTATAGGTAGGCAACTGTCTCAGACTAAGGCCTGAGGTCAGTAACTACTCACTGATTATAACTGGTTTTTCAGGGAGCTTCTTGACTCAATGCAGATGGGAAAACTAGAACCAGAGGTTGCGCTTTTAAATGCATCACTGGTACAATCCCTTCTATTCTTAGTGTTTAAAGTTCCTCTTTCTCAAAATGGTTACATCTAGGTTTACAGGGTAGATATATTGTAGGCATTCCTCTAAAGATCTTGTGTAGAGTCCCGTTTCCTATTGTCGGCATTTACTTTTTCTCATTATTCTTAGCTAAGGTGCATTGATCTGTTTTTCCCCCTTATTCCTTCTTTACTTCCTTTTATCCTTGTTTATGCGTCCATCTTCCATTTCACTAATAAATGTGTGACTTCTTTTCCAAATTATGTAGATACCAGATATTTTCCCTATTCTTGCTGCAGCACATAAAGCACTAATGGCCAAATCAAGGGAATCATTGACCACACGTACTCTGCACTCAGAGCTTGTTTATAACTTCTCGGGATCTAAACATGTAGATTACTGACTTTCACTTTATTTTCTTATTATTTATATTAACATGCATAATGCTCATATAGAGTTTTTTTTAATTAGATATCAGAATCCTTGAAGAGGTGTGGAATCTCAGCTACAACAACATATATCCTTGCAGCTCGCTTTTGTGCAACTCAAGATGAGGTATTTTCATGAAACTGCAGCATAATTCGAATATGAGTTCAGTTGCACCCTAATACTAAAGTTTAAAACCACAATTCTATATATTCCCAATGTCCCTGGAGTTCCGATGCTCGCAGGAGGTAGCATTAGTAACATTTTCTTACCCTAGCAATGAATTTTATAGGGGATCTTTGAATGTCTGCTTCAATGGTTGCATTAGTAACATTTTCTTACCCTAGCAATGAATTTTATAGGGGGTTTTTAAATGTTTGCTTCAATGGTTCCTCTACCTACTGATTTTTGGGATTGGATGTTGGTTTTTGCCTTTTAGAATAGATTCATCAATGTCCTTCCTTCTTCACATCAATTCATCATTGTGCAATCAGTCCTTTGCCTATTAAAGAGAACACCTGGTGGATACTGTTGGGAAATCAATTTGTTATATTCTAATATTCTGTTATAAACTTTGGTTGGTTTTGTAAACTAGCTGCACGATCAATTTAAGGGTGTTTATTATTTTATTCCAAGAAAGTTTTAGACAATATCTATCAGTCTATCAGATAACCACTTAACCCAAAGTATTAAGCTGATGGATTGTGCGCAGATGATGTATCTAAATTCTAAATTGGTATTATCACTCGGCACACTACCCCATATGAACCTTTGGGCCATATAGAAAGGCGCCAAACGTAAATTTGACCTGCTTGGAAATCTTCAAAAAAATGCAGGTGAACCGACATTTTTTAAATGCTAACGCTAAGATTTGGAGCAGGGACTTCTACCCTGAAACCTGGTGCCCAGAGAAACCTTCCCTTCCCTTCTCTACCAAAACTCGGAAATTTTGATGAAGGTCGCAAGGATCCTATGATTCTATCCACTTGTAGTAGCGATTGATGAAGCCTACAAGACCTTATTGCACTCACATGAGTAGGCCAGAATTTTACTGCATTAACCTAATCCCATCAGGTATCAAACTGACCTGATCATTTGGGATTAGGTTTGGTTTTAGAAATCTAGCCTGATGGAGTTTTTAGGTTAGGTGTGGGTCCACAAGAATCAAGCCTGAACATTCCATTCTAGTGAATCTGAAGTTGTTGCTCATAAGGGTATGGAGAACTTTTATGCAGAGAAGATCCTAACCCAAACAATTCCTAGATTAATACGTGTGCTTTCTATTCTAGCATGATAAGCATAGAAATATAGGTTGTAGTTAGTCTAGACAGTTACTTTTATGACTAATTTGTGGATTCAAGAACACTGTGCATGGATCACTTTCATCTTGCCTAATGTAATACACCTAATCAAACGACCGATGCATCACCAAATGCGACATGTATGAGGGTTAGGGTTTATAAAAAAAAAGTAAAAAGACAGAAAATAACAAAAAAATAAGAAACAACCCCCACCCCCCACCCCCACCAAAAAAAAAACCTACCCAAAAAGAAAACGAAAACACCCCCAAACAAACAAAACAAAACAAAAAGAAGAACTGACTCATAAAAGAATAAAAATATCCATGAAACATGCTTTTAAACTGCTAGCAGTATAGGGCTAATTTTAAACTCTATTCTTTCAGGTCAAATATCTGCATATGCTGTTTTATTTTGGTTTCCATAAAAAGAGTTAAAGAAGATATTGCTATCAAATAAGGCTGAACACAGACTCAACCTGGACCTACCCTGATGCCTTTCTATGCTGTGTGGTATGGATTTATATTAATGGCTGTCAATCAGCTGAGGCTAAACACACACTCAACCCAGACCCTACACTGATGCCTTTCTATGCTGTGTAGTATGAATTTTATATTTATATAGAACAATCTTATGGTATTGAGACTGGAGCTACATATGAAATTGTCAATTGCCTCCTTGCAACAACTTGCATGCTGAAAAAACCTGACTTGCAAAATTTAGAAGTATCCTGTGTTATATGTTGGGGGGCTACTTTGTCGAATGCTTGGCAAACTTCTTTAGTCTGCATCTCTGGATTCCAATGCAGCATCTATATCCATTTGAACAACTTGTATTTACACAATTTATTATTTGATTCCCATCAGGATTACTTGTACAGTGTTAAGATCTCTGCTAAGCATCTTTTTTCGTCATCCAAATGAAGTTGAAGTATTTCACTAATGAAGGTTATGCTTGTAGCAGATGGAACAAATAGGAAAAATAATACACGGGAAGGAGATTGATTTGGGGGAGTTGCAAGCAAGAGCAAATGAAGCTCAGATCCAGAAGGTCTGATTAATATTCTTATCTTTAACTTTCTTGCTTTTGTTTGATTCTTGTAGAAGTATCTCCCCTTGGTCATGCTGATGGTTGTTTTCTTTGCACATTCAGCATTATAAAATAACGAGCCAAGAATTAACCATCTCTTCATTGTCGGACGCAATCACCTGCCGAATTGCTTGCCGAGATGCTCTGTGATAGAGAACTTAATTGTATTTGGTTTTAAATTGCTTTTTAATTTATTTAGAGCATACTTTATTATTGTGGTTGCGACACATGTTTCACTTAAATTGACTGCAAGGATTGCAATGCAGGAAAAACAGTTGCCTTACATGTCTTTGTGTTTTATTTCTTCTTGAAAATTTTTATCCAGCGTTTGTATTCTTGTACTTGTGTGGTCAAAGATGAGTTGGTGTTGAAGTTAAGTAGCGCATATGCATTTGCAAATCGAATATGCTTGATATATGCAGGGAGAATTATAGAAATATCTGCATTTGCAAATCGAATATGCTTGATATTTGCAAATCCTAATGACATTCAGAACATGTACCATGTTATAGATCATGTCGTTGAAGCTATTTCAGAATTTAATTGCAGGTCATATGAAAATTTTTGAGAAGCTCCAAGCTACAAGGGCCAAAGATATCCAAAGCCTCTGGTCGGCTTCTTTCTCCTTGTTGTTAATTTGTTTCATGGTTGGTATTTATTTGTGGGTTATTTGCATTTATACCCCCTATAGTATCATTGTTTTTAACTTACTACACGTGTAGTTTCATTTTGGCAGTAAAGCCCGTCGGGTTGGTTGAAATTTTGGCGGATATTGGCCCTGGGTGAAACTAGTGTCTATCCCAGGGTAAAAGAAGTAAAAATAAAAAATAAAAAATAAAAAAATTCACCCAGGTGGTCTATCTGCCAAGCTAGACTACAAGGGTAGTAAGTCCAAAACAATAAGTTCAGAGCACTAATACTGCAGGGGCCTACATGGTAAGAGCTTTATAGTTGAGTGAAGACGCACAGCAAAGGTGTGAAACATTGGCAGACAGTTCAAAGGATGCCCAACAGGAAAGAAGAATATAGGGGTGATACTTTACGAACACAAGTTTCCCACCTTTTTCCTAGTTATTTGGAGGAAATAAATAAATGAAGGGTTAATTGGGGTCAAAATGCATTTGGTCAGAAGATAGCTGCTGCTCTAAGCTTCTGATGCAGTCGTCGACGAGGATTCTCCTTGCAGAAGCTCAGTATGATACTGGCACCGCTGTGCATTGGATCTGAAACCGTCACTGATCCAGTTGATCACCGCCCAAATTACTGGAACCGGTATAAGCCCAGAATTATATCTTGAGGCAGCCAGCGCTGCCATCTACGCTCTGGAAACATATGTTTGCCCGTCGTAATCAATGATGTAGGTTATCCTCTTTCAGGAAATAATTCGGAGCTTCGTATTGCCCTCCTGTCTCATTAAATTCCCTGTTCCATTAAAAGTATCGGACTTCGCCATGTTCTGATCATCTGATCATTAGAGCTTGAACTTACTGTGTGTCTCTGATCATCAGATCTGATCAAAGCCGTGAGATTTAGATTTGATGCGTGTATTTCTTTCGTTTTAATTAGTTTCGCTGAACTGACTTGGGGGTGTTTCTCTCCAAGTACTTAGCACTTGCTAAGGTCAAGTACAGAATCATATAAATTTGAAACTAACCCTATTTCTAGGTGTAATACGCGAGCGTCAGTTTGGAGGAGTAATAACTCTGGAACTCTTCGACAGCGTATAACCAACAAGTTAATTTGGGTGTGAAACAAGTGAGATGTGACGATGCCTTTACGTAACTAATTACCAATCAGTGTCACCTTTATTGTGTGTTTTCTTATCCTCAAGTGAGGTTAGTATTAGGTGAAGTAGGGGGGGTTTAGAAAGGCTTCATGAACGTAATAAGTCTATGGGCTGAAAAATTAGGTGGAAAGCACCATGAAGACATACATGTGACAACATCGAGTTGGACAGCGAAAGAGGGGGCTGAAAATTAACTCCCCCCACCCCCACCCCACCCCAACAACTCTCCTCGTAGATTATTGCTTAAGGGACTTTCGCTAAGACTGTTGACGTCTACGGCTAAATCTGGAATGAAACAGATATAAATCAGTGAGAAATGGAAGCAACTGTAATGTTGTATTTTAAAACTTTTTTAATTTAGCTGCTATACGTTTGTGAAACGCTGTGCTTAAAGCAATATTTGACTTACTTCGGTGCAAGGATCACAATGCTAAAATGCTTCCAGGAACAACAGTACAATACAATGGTGTGCACCAACCAAGTACTGTCAAGATCTCCTCGATCTATAAGATCTTTCGGTCAAGGCAACGATCTCCTCGATCTATTAAAAACCTTGCGGTTCAGAGCTAAGTTTCTTCGAGTACAATCTAAAGCTTGCACACTTTCAAACTCTGCAGCAGCAGCACAACAACTTGAACGCTTCAGTGTGTTTTTCGTATGTACCAAGAGCTGCCCCAATGGGCACTATTTATATGCCTCTAAAGCCAGCTCAAGGGTCACCCGCAATCAATTTAATTGTTACAAATCATAATAACAATTATGATAATTATGATTGTAACAACCAATGACTTAATTGTTGTAACTGTTGCATACAGTAACGCCTGAACACGAGGGTCGCGTTTCTCGCACCCTCGCGCGAATGCGACTGTCACGCCTTGCGAACGCGAGGGTCGCGTTCCCTCTCATGAACGTCGCGTTCCCTCTCATGAACGCGAGGGTCGCACCCTTGCGCGAACGCGATGGTCGCGTTCCCTCTTGCGAACGCGAGGGTCCCGTTCCCTCTTGCAAATGCGAGGCCGTGCGAAGTGTAAAGTGCGCCTTACAAAGCGCCACTTAGCGCCTCATGCCGATTAGTCTGATCCCCGGCCCATTAGCCCGTGGCCCACTAGTACTTATGAGTGATTGATTTATTTATTTAAATCAAAAATAATTCTCGGCTTGCTTACGACAAGCCTCGAATACAGGACCTTTTGAAACACCAAAACTTTTACTTTCCAATACGCGACTGAGGATTTTTGAAAAAACACCAGTAGTTAATAAATATATAGTTTGAAAACTTATTTTTGGAAAGTGCTTAGATGCGTTTATAAGATAGTTTTTTTAAAGTAGATGAAGCCCAACTTTTTCATATGGGGCTTAAAAGCTAGCTTATATGAGACGCTACCAAACTAAACCGGTTTAGGTCAAAACCGGCACATGACAACAACAAGCTGTATATGGTTTACAACTTGGTCCTCTACATAATTAAGCTATAGCTCCCTCCTATTCTCCTCGGGCGTACTGGGCCATGCCGTATAACAACTTGCCCTCTATTTTTTTTCTTGGTAACCATAATAATTTGCCATTCTTGTACTGTGAAATGCTCGATCTCACGCATCCCCATGAATTCTGGTGTGGGTAGTACCGCCAAAAGTGGGTGGATACCTAACCGGCTAATACATTCTCCATTACGTAAGCAGTTATAAATGCCTTCGCGGGGACAAGTACGGTTCATACAGAGTATATATATGATGAAAGTTAAATTATTAAGAATGTCAATTAATGAATGAGTACTCCAACCCTGAGGATGCACATAGATATAGATATAGAATTTACAAAAGTATACAAGTTCCTCTAACCTCAGCTACTTCGCCAACTCATATCAATAGGCGGCTGGCTGAGATATTCCGCGTAAATCAGGCTTCGCTAAGGGCCCGTTTGTTTTGATTTTTTTGAAAAGAAAAGTGGTGTGAAAACCGTCAAAACTGACAAAAACTGTCTGTTTTGTCAGGTTTTCTTACAAAAACGCTTCTAAAAAAGACGTTTTTGCAAGAAAGCATGTTTGTTAAAACTAGTGGTCACTGGTTGGGGAACGGTAATTAAGAAAGCAAATCTAACTGCTTGCCGATTATTAATTCCCTACTTTCCTTCTTCCCAACTAACCTCTCGAAGTCTTGAGAGCTAATTTCTGCGTATTCGGTAGCTTTCAAGTTGACTACGACTCCATAATTTGCTTTCTTTTTTCATTTTTCTTTTTATAAGCAGGCAGATGAGGACATTAACGCGCATAGACAATAGTAAGTGGTCCATAATGCTTATAAGTTTATATTCATCCATCGTCTCTTGCGATCGAATTTCAAACTTACACTTTGCTACCGTCGGTAACCAGAAAAGTAGGCACAAAGTTAATAAATAAACTCCTTGCCCAATCCTAATAGTAAGGGTAGGTATTTCATATAACCCCCCAAAAAAACTTTGGGCTGTTAATTTCCCACAAAACTCATTAGACTTTGTTTTCCCCCCACGAACCCTCAAAACTTTAAGTACTTTCAGTTCTACCCTTTTCTTGTCGGAAAATGATAAGTGTACTGCGAGAGTTGTGTTAACTCTTAATACTACTAGACACAAATAAGCAGGGTGTATAGATATTCATAATTCCTCTTTGGAAGTTTACAAGAAAATTGCCCCGTATTTTTTGTGTGTGGGAGTATAAGAGTGGTATTAACTCTCGCGTACACTTATCACTAGGGCTCGTCTTCTCCCTGTTTTTAGAGGGGATTCTATGGTAAAAAAAATAAGAAAAATGTGTTAGGGACCCAAAAACATGGGATCTTACATGGGACATATGATGTGTCGGCTCCATGTCCCATGATGTACTGTTCATGAACATTTCATCATGGCCGGGACATGGAACCGACACATCACTTGTCCCATGTAGGGTCCCATGTTTTTAGGTCTCTGTAGCACCACCCAAAAAATAATAAAACAAAGTTTTGGGAGTTTTTTTAGAATGGAGTTTTTCAGAGGTTAAAGTGCGGAAAATCAAAGCTCAGGCCTCCGGGGGGTAATTTTGCGAAATTCCCGCTAGATAACAATTGCAATATTATTACGGGTGATGTTATACGTTTTTTGAACCGCAGCAATTAATAAGAGCCCATCAAATTAGCTCGCAACCGTACGCACCGCCATCCAATTTATATCCTCCCTCGCTTCCCTCTCTTGTTACAACCGAACCAATCTCCTCTCATTACTGTACGTAACAAACATACGATGGTCGGCGGCAGAGAGTTTGAGAGCATCGAGAAATGCAGCTCCGAAGGGAGGGAGGCCGAGACGATCGCGGCGGACCTCGACGGCACCCTCCTCGTCTCGCCGGAGCTCGCTTGCCCGTATTCATAGCCTCGTCAGCCCATCGACGGCGGGGAGCCTCTTCGGGATCGCCCTCCTCCAACTAATCGGCGCCGCGCTCGTGTACGCATCAGCCGTACGTGCTCTTGTCCGAGTCCCTCGCCATAAAGACGCTCATATTCATCTCCTTCTCGGGGCTGAAGGCCCGGGACATCGAGATGGCGGCGCGCTCCGTGCTGCCCAAGTTCTACGCCGAGGACGTGCACCCCGAGGGGTGGCGCGTCTTCAGCGCGTTCGGGAAGAGGTACGTCGTCACGGCCAACCCGAGGATCATGGTCGAGCCGTTCGTCAAGAACTTCCTCGGGGCCGATAAGGTGCTGGGGACCGAGATCGAGGTGACGAGGTCCGGGAGGGCCACCGGGTTCGTCAGGGAGCCCGGGGTTCTCGTCGGGGAGCTCAAGAGGAAGGCGGTGGAGCGGGAGCTGGGCGGCGAGATGCTGCCTCACGTCGGCGTTGGCGATCGAGAGACCGATCGTGATTTCATGTCGATTTGCAAGGTTCGAAATCGAATATTTATTTACGCGTAATTTTCTTTGCATGCGCAGTGCGCGTACGTTCTTCAGAATTGAAACGTACGTAGAGCTCGTATATATTTCCTCATGATAGATCTTTAGTTTCCTACAAGTAGATCTCTGTGTATATATATGAGAATATTTGATGCATGATCTAAGGTTGACGGTTGAATCCTTAAGTTAATTAATAACAGAGGACGAGATAGATACTAGGAGGAATCATGCATATCAGAGCAATACTTGTGATCTCGGTGATCAAGTAGATATATCGATAGAAGAGGCCGGTTTAACCTACTGTTTCTCTGGTGCATGTTAGTCATTGGAGTCGGATCAAAGGATCCTCGGCTCTCATGATAATTGATATCATTGCTTTTTAATTGATATCATTGCTTGATTTTAGGTTTTTATCCGTAAAGAGCTAGCATTTAAAACTTATCAACCATATCGGTTATAAAACTATAACTCTCAGCCCTCGTAATTTTAGAGTTTCGATTAAGGTACTGTTTGGCAACAAAAAAAGTGTCTTATCTAAGAGCTTGTGTCTTATTGACTTGGTCAATAAGCTAGTAGAGCTGTTTGGTAACCAAAAATAGGAGGAGATTATTTTGGAGATTGTGTCTTTTGCAAGTAGCTTTTGGAAAGCTATCTCAAGTAGCGTTTGTCTTTGGGAAGGAGCTGTCAATTTTTTTCTTCTGTTTTTGCCCCTAATAATTCTAATTTTATATCAATAATATTGCATGACCTTTTTAGTTATTTAACAAATTTAAGCTAGTTGTATAGCTTCTTTTGCCAAACAGCTCTAGTCAATCAGCTAGCTACACAGCTATCAGCTTTCAGCTATAATTTCATAGCTTTCAGCTAGCTTGACAGCTTTCAGCTATAATCTCTCAGCTTTCAGCTAGTTTTGCCAAACAGAGCCTAAGTAAAAAAAAAGTTTCACATTTTAAGCAGTTGTGGACCTCACTAAACCGTTTCAGTACTCTAAAAGCCTGCAAAGCTGACATTGTCCCCAGCTAAATCCTGTAACATTTTGGAATAAGGCAGACAGCGGTTATAGTTCATGAACTTCCCACCTCTGCTTCTTTCTCTTTCTATTTATTGATCGCATGCATGATTTATAATTATCGCCTTCCACTGTTTAGAGAATTTATTTCGAGTAGGTAGGTGGCCTCTACTGCTGATGACGGTGATGTTCACGTAAAATTCCCAGCCTAGCTAGCAACCATACACGTATGCATCTCATGACTCAGTCTCAGTCAATCACATGAACTCCTTTTGGGTTATTTGGGTATTAGCCCCTTTGAATCTTTCATATTCTGGACGAGTCCCTCGAAACATTGCAATTGGCATAAGGTCTCTTGAACCGTTATGATGTTTAAAATTAGCCCCTCCGTCACAAAGTCCATCCGATATGATAATCATGAGTAGGTTAATGGTTAGCCATAAATAGGTAATTACCAGGCTACCCCTGCTTGACTATGGTCAGGTTTGTGTTCGTATTAAAAAGACTTTTATGATTGTTAGGGGGGGGGGGACCAAATAGCAATTTCAATTATTTGGGGGACTTCGGAATGTGAAAGGTTTTGAGGTACAATTGCCCGAATAACCCCAATCCTTTTGTTTCCCTTTTACTTCTACAGCCTTCCATCTTCATCGATTTCGTGTGGAATTGTTTGTTCCTGAATTAGCATCTGAACATAAATAGTACTGTTTTCATTCCTATGTGTAAATGAGTTAGGAGCAAGTTTTTCTAGTTCTTGATGATATGTCAATCATAGAGACAACAGAGTGGACCATGTCCCTCCTAATTTGCAAATATGAACTTCATTGTGCAGTATTTTGACTATTTATTTTTTTTATTTTTTTATTTATTTTTTTGAAGTTAAAATTCCACCAAATGTCATTAATTACGAGCAAGTAATGAATCAAGAGGTACTAATTACTAAGGGCCCCAGGTTGTTTCAACAACTACTTTTGTTATCTGCATTTAATAGATACAACTGTTGCACATGATTGAATAGCTTTAGAGTCATAAATGGACTTATTTCTACAATTAGCACTACGCAAGACACTTGACTAAAAGTAATGTGCGCACGCATAGCATATGTATGCATAGTAAATGCGTGCGCATCACAATTTCAACATTTAATTTTTAAAATCAATTCACTTTATGTTTACTTTTATATTTAGGGGGTGTTTGGTTCAATAGTGGACAAGAATAGGAGTAGGAATCTGATTTTTTTTTTATGGATTCCTATCAAATCCCTAAAAAATTTTAAGACAACTTTATGGATACATGGAAACCTTTTTTTCATTTCTATGTTTGTTTCATAACATAAAAAAATAGAATCCAACTTTATAGAAACCCTCCAATTCATATTCTTTAGTTTGGGTTGGAATGAGAATATGATTTGGTCTTATAATAATATAAGGTTTGTGAAGAAACAGAATCCTAAAAAAAAGAGGGAGAATAGTACGGGTGTGTCAGTTTTTTGCCCCCAAATCCTTCCAAATCATTAGGATTTGGGTTTTTATAAAATCACCATACTTTTTCAACTTTATAGATTTCGAAATCTATAAATTTGTTGTGAACTAAACTCAATAATAGGATTCATAAAGAATCCTTTACTTGCAATTTTGCCCCTGTCAGAGTCAATTCCTATTCATATTCCATAAAAAGGCTGAAACAAACACTCCCTGCACCATTAGCTGAAAGTTGGTCGAGACTTTAAAAATCCTTGTTTTAAATACACAGCTTTCACAAAAGGAAAACGCCTCAGAGACCCCAAATGGGGGGACCCTGTAGGGGACAAGTAAGGTGACAAGCACTCACTGGGTGCTGCACAGTGAGGACTTGCCACCTTACCTGTTCCCTACAGGGTCCCCTCATTTGGGTCCCCCTAACAACACTCTTCACAAAAATCGGGACGGTTGGCACTCGTGAAAAATGACCAGGATTGCCAATTAAAAAGTACTTTTAGCTTTTATTACCAAAATACTTAATTTGGGACGCATATTACAGGAAGGATACATGGTCCCCCACACAAAATGCACGCCGGCCCCGCGCAACCAACTCCTCAGCCCCGTGATCCTCCACGAC
>NW_017972735.1:48279-90370 GCF_001876935.1 Asparagus officinalis
GCCGTCGTCACCGCCGTCGCCCTCGGGCGGAAAATAAGCTGCGTCACGTACAGCATCAGCAGGTTCTCCGAGCTCATCTCGCCCATCAAGGCCGTCGCGTTGTCGAGAGAGAGGGAGAAAGACGCCGCGAACATAAAGAAGCTGCTGGAGGAGGGGGACCTGGTCATTTGCCCCGAAGGCACCACGTGTCGCGAGCCGTTCCTTCTTCGGTTCAGCGCGCTCTTCGCGGAGTTGACGGACAGGATCGTTCCGGTGGCGATAAACACGAAGCAGAGCATGTTCTACGGCACGTCGGCGAGGGGGTGGAAGCTGTTCGACCCCTACTTTGTGTTCATGAATCCTAGGCCAACTTATGAGATCACGTTCCTGAACCAGCTGCCTCGAGAGCTGACGTGCGCCGGGGGGAAGTCGCCCATCGAGGTCGCTAATTATATACAGAGGGTTTTGGGAGGGGCGCTGGGGTTTGAGTGCACGAATTTTACGAGGAAGGACAAGTACGCTATGCTGGCGGGGACCGACGGAGTCGTGCCGAACAAGAAGAAGGGTTAGCCAGCATCGTTAGCGTCGCGATTGTGGATCAGCGCCCTGCTCTGGAATAAGAAATGAAGGCGTGCGCGTGAATTGATTACTGCTGCTTCCGAAAACTAGCTTCAGATGTTTTGTAATTATTCGGCGGTGTTACTTTTATGGAATGTTTTTAAATTTTAATTGTAAGTTCAAATTGAATTGGGTAATATTAATGTAATTGGTGAAAGTGTGAAAAATCCCTGCGTCTCCACTGTCACATGTAAAAGAAAAGCTTCTAAATAATCTATTTACATAGGTTGATATTAGATGGTATTTTGGAGTTTGATACAAGAGTGTCCAAAATTCACAAGTTATGCTGCATTATGTCTGATTTTTGTTGAGGATCCTTTTCTATAAAAACTCCATCGCTCCTCTCAATTCTTTGCTCTAAAATTATGCCAAAATCACAGTTCGGCTTCCTAAGCATATAACTAATTTGGATCCAGGGGTCTCATCCTTAAATCTAACCCAGTTCAAATTAAAATAAGGTTCTCGAGTACACCTAAATTGGGGGTAGGGGTAAATTGCCAGTAAATGAGGAATGGCTAAGCTGAGGGTTATAAATTAACCCAAAAAATGTAGTATGATACACTGCATACTACCAATGACGATCTCTAAAATTGTCATCTTTCAGCACAACTTGTCTGTAAATAAACATGTGGAATCTGATAATTAAGTTAAAGCAGGGTTAAACAAAAGAGAGTTAAGGACGAGAATAATTTACGGCTTCCATCTGTACAACTTTTTCCCCTTCTTTGATCAGGAGAAGGCCCTCATTTATACAAAACAAAAAAAATCTATATATAGATAATTTCTTTTTAAAAATAACAATATATAAATATGACCCTCACAATTCCTCTACTTCTAATAGTGATGAAAATAAAGTACAAAAGCTTGCCTTATAGCAGTAATTCCCGGATTTTTACTGGTCTCTTCACTGCATTTGTGAAACCCTGTGAAATTGCGTATGAAATGAAACAAAGTCAATGATCATCCTATTAAAAATTTCAAGCATTTGAGATTGAAATAAAAGTTATGACTGATAAGGCCAAGTTCGACATTCCATTCACTTGTAGAAGACAGAAACTGCACAAGTTACAGTCAAACGCTCACAAATGCTCAGAAACAAATCACAGAAGGTGCAAGTCGTTGCCATGAGAATGTGACTTGTATATAATAAGAATCAATTAGATGTGATAAAATAATCCAGATACACTGGCCTAAACAACTGAATACTGGAACAATGTTTTTGTTCTTCTCTATTCACATTCACTGGATAGCATGGATTTTTTACTTGATAACAAAAGCAGGTGTATATGGAAGCTAGTAGCTTTGATGGGTAAGGATGAGTCCTAGCCAGTATGCTACTTCGACTATATTTCTTGGACAGTAGTAGGACTCGAGAGAATAATAGGTGAGACCCCTACGCAATAAATGGCCCTTGTGTAACGTATAAGTGGTAGGATTATATCCTATCTCTTATCCAAATATAGTTCAATTATCAATTCTCAAGGGACAATTTGGAAGGGATCTTTCCCTGTGTCTTGCTCAGGTTAGGAGCTTGTTCGGTTGGGTGTGGGGATGGATTGAGGGAGTAATGGGTTTGTAAATCACATTAAAAGGAAAACAAACAAATGAAGATGAGCATAAGAAATACACAGCTTGCACACATTGATTTTTGAAATTACACAAGTCGCCGTGAACATGGGCAATACCTAGCAGATGTTCGTCTTGCATCCTTGGTCAAACCAAAGCGCGCGCGTGTTTTATTTTTCTTTTTTTCTTTGTTGTATGTGTATAGTGTAGGTGACTTCAGATAATGGGATAGATCATACCTCATTATATTTGAAGAGCAAAGGGCGTGAATCCCTTTCTTCTGTTGCTGCCTTCTGTAAACTTTCTCCTGGATTTCCTGAGCCCTTGTTGCTTCCTTTTCTGAATCTGTTTTCTCACGTACATAAAGAAAACAATTAGCAACAGATGTACGCATTTGAGCTATAGTATCATAGAATTACATTTTAAAGGATGTTGTATGAATTTCCAACCTTTACGACATTTGAAAACACGTTTTTTAGAGGATACATAAATTGTTTTTTATCATATTTGGATCTGAGGTCAACTACCTAACTCCCTTGTGTAAGAATTTAAAAATTACAGTCTCTGAGTAGACTATGTATAAGATTGACTATTGAAAAGTAGAGGACAGCTACAATATAAAAGAAAACTCAGTTCAAGAATGTCACCTATCAAAGAAACTAGAAGAGGTGCGAATAGGCCTCTTGGACGTGCCATTTTCTTGGACGCTCTTGATGGTTTTTGAAGATGAGTTCAAGGGTATGTTGGCAGTATTCTGCCCCGGATTAAGTGCCACTTTGAGTTGGCTTCTGTCTCCAGCAGCTGAATATTTAGTCGTGTCCACTGTTAGCTTCTTCTCTGCACTTGGGAAAGCCTGAACTGCGGAGTTGCTCCCCTCAGAGGGGTTTATGGATTTTCCAATGCTCTCACGCAGAATCCTTCTTTTCTCAACCTTCAAGATTATGGAGAATATATAATGTGATATACTGAATAAAGAAAAAGAATTAGCCACCATGGTCTTTCTGCGAGAAAGTTTATACCCTAGTTTCTAAAAGCTAAAACTGTTGAAGAATAGCGGTGAAGTTGTAACGAAATTTGTTAACATACATTAGTAAAAACTAAAACTATTTGGAGAGTCATCTATGGCTGTCAAGTACCAATTGCAAAAACAAAAACCCTTGGTTGAGAGAGATTGCCGAATATTTGTTCAATGTGTGTTCATATATAGGTATACATGGATATTACGAATATAATTATATATTTTTGGTTCGAAATTTGCTAAATGATGATGTTTATAAATAGCAAGTTTTGCAATTACACAAGCTTGATCAAGGGAAAAGGATTTTTTTACTCAAATAAAAGAAACTCTTAAAAGTTCATAACTATATAATTAAATCAATACAAATATTTTAGTATACAGAGAAAATTAATCAGGTTCAAAGGCACGTTTGAATTCAGATTCTGATCTTGGAGAAGCAAACACAAATTTGGAGCACATTTGAAATAAATATATGAAATTGATTTTTGGCATCTCCCAAGCTACCAAATACCAATTTGTATTATAAGTAACTAAGAGGTTGTGCTAAGATTGTTTTTCTTTTGATCTGTATGTTTAAAGACTTCTGGTCATTTGTATAGCATTTTTAGGTATGAAACTTTTCCTATCAAAATTTCTTTTATAAGAAAAAGGGGGCATGTTTCTATGTGACCTACTTTTGTTTAGACATTAATCCATTGATGATATAACTAATGAGTTTTCTGTTTAACTGTAATAAAGTAGATATAGCTGTAATACAGCTCCTGGTCACTTTATATCAGCAAGTACACAGTACAAGAGTGAAAAAACATGAAGGTGATTTCAAATGCAAGGTCTAATATATCACCTCATGCACCAACACCTGTTTCATGGCTACAGAGAGCTCAAAATGATCAGAGTGATAATCCTGTTAAGATGAAGAGAGAAATTTTTAGATGAAGAACCTTTTATATTGGATAAATTAATTCAAGTTCTGGCAGAAGATAAACCTGAAATCTAACAAATTCGTTGATCGTGGGATCAAAGGAAAGCTCTGGAGCATCAGAAACTGGTCCATATGCATAAATCCTTTGGTAAGTTTTGGGTTTAGAGACTTTATATGTTATACAATATGAAACCATAGTATCCACAAGTTGAGACAGATCATTCTTTTCTCTTTCTGTCAACAAATGCAATGCTACCTGAAACATACATCAGACAGTTCCGTAAGTCAATGTAGCAAAAGAAAGAATAATAAAAGGTTTACCTGAGAAGGGGAAGGGGAGGTGGTGGTGAAAGAGGAGCTCAACAGAAGAGGAAGGGGAATCGGCTTCCTCGTCGGCTCGGTGATGGTGTTGTCAGAGGAGAAGATGAAGGGGAGATGGGTAAGGAGCTCAAAATAGGGAGAAGAGGAAGGGGAGTCGGCATCGGAGAAGATGAATTAGGGATTAGGTTGGTGGAGAAGAGGAAGGGCAGTCATTCTCAGGGAAGAGAAGTTAGGGGTTAGTTTGATTGGGAGTTTGGAAGGTGGGCATGTCTAGTTGAAAAACTGACATAGGCTCAAAAAATTAATAATGCGTAATGCACGCTATGTTACGCGACAAAGACACACAACATATTATGCTATTCTAAAATATCACAGCTTTATATCGCATATGAGCTATTTCAAGATGATATGCAATGACAAATACATATTATGCTACGTAACGCAATTTTTCGGGTTATGAATAATATTTTTTCAACTTTGTTTCCACATTAGATGCAAAGAAACAATTTGGTTCATGAAGAGAAGAGTTTGCAAAGCAGATGGAGACTAACAAGGAAAAGGCTATACAGAGCCTCAGCATGACCCAGGATTGTGGAGATGCTAAGGCTTTACGACTGAGACTTACAAAACAGCAGCTAAAAGATTGTAACATGTGAAGAAAATTGTTATGCAAAGCAGCAAAATAATTTCAATTTTCAATTTCATAACTGTTTTGCTTTTCGTCGCCATGCTTGTTTAGATTGTTGAGTCCTCTTAACTACTTTTTTTTAGCTCTATCCGCCTTTTAAGATAAATTACTTGATAAACTGCTTTGTGGCAGTTATTTTACTCAATCACTTCCCAATGGTAGGTTCCGAATTCATTTAGATAATGAACTAATTCTATGTTTATATTTCAGGGAAGATCTGATACAACTAATATGAATATTGCCAGGAGATAGAATCAAAATCGAAATAAGTTTTTATGACAGCTAAAGTATTAAATTATTGAATCAAAAGGAATATCCCTCGGATAATGAATCACCTGTTCTTGAGCTCATGGGTACCTGAGTATATCACCAGGGTTGGGGGTTTGGGATCTTAACCTCTGTAACGTCAGGTATCAAAGAAATTTTCTTTAATAAAAATGGATTATTTCATGAATAGATTCTTATTAGAACACTCAATCCACTAAAAAATTAAGACATTCATATGAATATAAAATGAGAAGTGTAGTTTGATTTGATCATCCAGTTCACAACTGGAGACTGTATTGTATAGTAGGTGGAGCTGATATGTTAACTGAAAGAACACAAGGAGATCTACAGAGAAATTGAGGAAATTAATGTTCGTTGTATGCAAATTACGGACAGCTGTCTTAATGGATCAACATGCATTAGGTAACAAAGCCCCACAAGTTTTTCCATTTAATCTAAAAGCCTAAAAATGTGGATTGAATTTGAGAGAAAACAATGAAAGTTACCGGTCTCAAAGTTGGAGGAGATAGAATATGTAGGAGTCGTGAAATAAGATCCTCTACCAAATATTCAACTGATAGATGCCTTGAAATAGATGGTGAGATTTTGTTGTGCCAAATTCTCATTGCATCTTTCCTTTCCAGAAGCATTGCCCGGCATCTGAAAAATCATGGCCTATAGAAATTAGTGCTGACATCTACTTTAAAAAACAAATTAGTCCTAATAAAATAAAAAATTGGATGAACAGTGAAATAAATGGATTTTACTTTTGCAGGGACTTTGGCCATTCAATATTTGGCTTCTCAAATTGTGCTATCAGGTTTCTAATACTTATCACGGCAGGAGGTTGATAGGCTGCAAATTAACAGTTTTAACAACATCAAAGAAGTGAGGAGGGGGGGGGGGACCAAAAGAGGAAATGCAAACTTAAGATAAAGAACATGATTTTACCATAGAAAGACATCTGTTGAGTTCGTATGATATACTTAAGTAGAGTATCAGAAACGCCAATTGTATCAAGGCACCTAACCTTCAAGTCAACAAAAACGTTAAATTTCTTACTGTCAAACATGCTAATGCAAAAAGGTTAAATCCGCAGCAAAACAATAGCTGGGACCAGGTCACAGTAAACTCAACTGTTTTTTGCATCATTGGATCGTGATAAGAGAGGCGTAAGAAATTTTCATGAATTCCATCCATCGTCAATTCATATTCACCACTGTCAGGTCAGCATGTGATGGAAATATTATTTGAGGGAAGCTTCTAAGAAAAATTTCAGAGCATTGCTAGAGTCTTTTGACACTATCTTACCGATTAGAGATAATGGAGTATAGGAATTCAAAATCCCCACGACCACTTGAGTCACTCATGGAATTCCTCCGTCTCTTTGATTTTCTCTTTTGGAAGATCTACAAAGTATAATAGAATAAATTTTCTCAAATAAGATTCAAGTATAATGCCAGTAGATTGGCAGGACTAACTCTTACCTCCTTCCATACATCAAATGCACTCCTTGACATGTCCTTCTGGCCAACTACTTGAGAATCTAGCTCCAACTGAAAATTGATAAGGCTTTTCAAATGGACTACATAGGACATACAAATAATTTTGATAACATAGAAAAATTAATGCTCTCAACTTACAAAATTCAGGGTTTCTTTCTTCTTATTTAGAAACTGAAGGGTGTTTAAGCATGAGCGAATGTCACATTCTGCAGAATGTACAGATAAAGCAAATTACGATTAAATATAAGAATCTTAATAGGATGGAAACAGCAGATGAGAAATACTAAATGGCTTCAAAACAACAGAACAGGCATGTTGAGAGACTCAATTTTATGTACACACTGAAAAATTATCATAAATGAAATGCTTAAGTTATCAATGCATCGTGAATAAACAAGAATAGGATGATGTTACATGTTATATATTGAAGAAAACATGTGCGAGGGAGGTATTGTAAAATGCACATATGGAAGCAAATCATTGAAGACTTACAGGAGGAACATTGATGGATCGTTACATTGCACAGGTTGCAAGTAAATGTTCCTTAAGTGTTGCTGTGTAAGATAAAATATACAGGGCTAAAACATTATTGCCCTCTGATGAGATATTCATTCTGATCAAAATTGTTAAACATATCCTTCTTCCATATGAATAATCATGCTGTCAGTACTCTATACGACAATAAATTAATTGATCTATTTCCTTTTCTTTCCTTTGGTACAGTTACGGAGTTTCAGCAAGACAACGAAGGAAACCATCATATACAAAATAAATTCAATTGTTAGATTAAACCAAGAACCACAGCATCAGCTATTGGAGCTAAAAGAACCACAAACCTAGAGAACTGACTAGGAATTGTCAACGCGTTTGAGGTCAATTCTCAGAAAATTGAACCATGCAAGAAAGTTTCATATTTGGGATAAATTGTAAAATTGCGTCTGAGGAAGATTTCTGATTTGTCATATGACCTGTTCAAGGTGTAATATAGATGAAAACTAAGTCCTAGCTGGTAAATGTCAGGGGAAAAAACATCACAATGATCAATACACTCCAAAAAACCATAGTAATTATCGGTAGAAAGGCACAGAACTAGTCACCAGTAAATTCAGCTAATGCAGAAAGTGCAACGGAGCTCGTCTTGAATCCTTCTTTTTTGCAGATATATTTAAGCCTGCCAGGAAGAAATTTCATTTATGAGGAACATGCTCAAAAGCAAAAATCACTCAAAGAAAAATATTTTACTAACATAATAAGATCAAGATAGCAAATGGATAAACACCAAGAACCGAGAATTCAAGCCATAGTCTATTTTCAATTGCATTTACCTGTTCACAACCCGACTAGTTGTCGGCTGCACGAAAATATGTACCCTGTAAAATGAATAAAATACTTAATGTCAACAGCTTGTATTAGTCAACAAAACACAGTGTTTACATTATACCAAATTATTTCTTTATTGAAAATCTAGAGTTCCAAGTAAAAAAAGAAATAGTTGAAAGTTTATTAAACCAGCCATTATAACGTATAAAAGAACTCACTTGGCTACTTGACGCAATGACCTCAAAGCTGGTGCATAAAGGTCGTTGCATATGCAAATTATCTTCAGATAATAATATGAATTATCAGAATGGAAATAAAAAAAGTGGGTGAAAATGGAAGAATCAGTCATTTGGATCCTTACAGGCCGCAACAATGTGGCAGTATTTCGTTGTTTACCCTTTTTCAAGGGAACCTTTCCTGGTTGAGTTTCCAGGGGAAAATCTTCCTTTTCAGAAGAGGATTTTCTTTCAGCTGCCACCTACTTGAGCCAGCCAAAGTCAATAACAAAAAAAATACTCAATGCCAAGTACTGTAGAAAGTATAGCTGTTTTAAACTAAATATTTTCTCAGCAAACTGCACGAGAACTGTAGAACCTAATATAGCATGCATGGAACTGCAGCAGAGTATAGACCTTTGGCTCATCATATTGTTGAAGGTTCGAAACTCTTTCGATAAGACTTATTCTACTAGAATTGTATTGAAACCTAGCTTCCTTTATATTTTATAGTGACAAAGAAGCAGCAATCAACATCACAAATAGGATATTGAGATTCATATTCACTTTATCCAAGAAAGATTTGATTCCAATGAATTATGTCCATTGTATGTTCCCCACGGAAAACCACTTGCTAATATCTCATCGAAGGTGTTGATAGACCTCCATTTCAAAGGTATAGAGACATATGAGACATATATGCTAAGTGTGAGAGCAAGTGTACAGAATAATATTTTCCAGACTATATAATATAATAAAATTGAGAGGCTTAAACATAAATGTGTAAAGTATTTATATGTAAATTTGATGTCATATGATATATATTCAAGAACAGCCCTATGCAAGAATTATTTGTTTTTTTTTCCAGTGGTCGTTCCCATTTCTTTTACACGACTTTCTTCTCTCTTTTCAACACTTCCAATATCTGAACCACTACTCACCTGATAGGTCTCTGTTAGAGCTATTCATAGATTTATACACAAACCATAGGTTTCATAAGAACTCATGTAACCTGGTACAGATGAATAATACTTTCGCCCATTGAAAAGAAAAGGATATTACCATTTTCAGCACCACTTCCACAGCACCCTTCCCTTCACTAAGTGCACCATCTATTTCATCAATCACCTGTACAAAATTAATAAAATTGTATAAATCAAGAAAGAAACAGTTAGACTTACAAAAGTAAACTCACCAAGCATTTGGGCTTGGAATTAGCCATGACGGAGTTCATCTGCACCACATCTAGGATCTTCGACTCAATTGTTGAAGATGAGCGCTCATCACTTGCATTTATCTACAAAGGCAGAAGTCTTACTTGCTTTGTGCTTTTTAAACGACTTAGTTGGAGTAGGTTAAATACGCACAGCCAAATGATTTAGCAGTGAAGTTGAACAACTAATAGACACAAAGTTATGCATCCACAAGTAATATTTGCCTTTGATTACCTCCATCAGTAACTAACATATAAAGTTGTTCTAGTATCTTTCATTTATCATGTATAGATTCCAAGTGGATGTGAGCATAAAAACATGTATATTAGTACATGAAAGCAATATGCCAAATGTGCAGGGTAAAACACCATTTCCTGGACTATATGAATTAGACTTGACACCAAATGCATCCCAGTTGTACAGCACAAATAGTTGCTGCTCAAAGAGTTTGCTATGTTCTCTTTCCTCTCCCCCTAAATCTAACCCTCAAACCCCACATCGCCAGCTGCAATTCAAAAGAACAAAAATCCTTCACACAAAAGAATACAAGGGCTCCAATGAGGGGCAAATTAATTAAGATATTAAGTCGTTTTGTTTAATTCATTCATCCAATTGCACGCAGATAGAGGCAGGATCCAAAAAGAAAAAAAAACATCACACAAGTTGAAAACAAAATGAAAAACTGGAATATCCTTGTTGATATATCTGTTAGTGCTTTTACAAAACCAGAAGTTACTACACAAACAATAAGGACATCTACTTTTTCCTCCGAAGGAAAATGCATCATCGAAAATATGGTACCTTCACGTCTGGACTCTTTTATCAACTTAATATCTTAACTGTTCTTGAGTCTACTTGAAGGGTTGCTTCTGGTTGCATGAGCTTAAACTGCATGACTAATAGCTATGTCCTACATATCAACTAGTTATCAAGGTTATATGGTTGTCCCTTGTTAGTGTTTGCACATAGTTACCAGGCACTTGTCGCTTACTTATTGAGTTATTGTGGATGGTTAAGTCTAAAGAAGGCCTAAGGAATTGCATACTGTTTAAAAAGCAACAACACCTTTTCAGCCTGTGCAAACGTATGCTTAAATTTTTTTATGCATCATACTTTACATGAAATCTGGAGGATATGCTCTTTCTTTTATGGTAAAATCTACACTGTCCAGCAAATTTTGTCATAAGTAATGGTTCATCGTTTTATTTAGTATTTTAGCTGACCGAGAAAATCAGTATAAAGTCTCTGTGGCTGCTGAACATGAAATTATGATGAAAAAAAAAGAGCCCACATCCTGTGACTTGCATGTGACAAGCTCACCATGAAAAAGAAATAGTTTTTCCATCATAACTTGAAAATTATTTGTAGACAGAGATCACGCTGCCGGTATTGGAATTGGAACCTCTAGTGTGAATATCCTCTAAAGAAGGAAACTTAAAACCAATTCATAGACATTGGTGGAAGTATCTATGCTAGACAGGTAAAGTTTGTCTTTGCATTGGAAAAGAGAAAAAATAATCATATTTTGTAATATCTGAGGACAAACACAAAGGTTGAAAGTGATTAACCTCAACAACACAGTATCCACAATGCTTGGCGGCTACGTGTGCGAGTGTTGTCTTCCCAAGACCTGGTGGACCACACAGTAAAAGTACCTGTAAAATCCAAATAAATTGTGCTCCTGAAATGATTTACAAAAATCTGAACAGAAGACCAAATAGCCGGAAATGACTTACAAAAATCTGAACAGAAAATCAAATAATTGTTATGGGAAGGAAGGGGTGTATAGTTTTTACAAGCTTATACCAGGATGCTAAGGAGGTTGCTTGTTTCTTGTGGGCGCTACCAGCCAGTATCTGCCGTTGTCACAGCAGTTTAAATATCATTGGTGCATTCTTGAACAATTTATATTTCCATGCCTATCATTATCTCCATTCCTTTATTAGTTTAGAAAGGATAAAGATAGTCATTAGCCTAGATTTCAAGGGGATATCTTATTGCAAGATAAGATAATGAAGAAAGAAAATCAAAAGGTTATTCCTCCAACTCTTATTTTGGCACAAGGGGACTAAGATGACTACGTTTCACTTTGCAGGATAGTCTAACTAGGAAATCTGTTAGTATGGTGTAGCAGGTAGATTACCAAGACACATACACCAGTCTGAACTATTGCAGTATTTAATATTGGGTTCCCTAGTATTAATATTAACCAACATAATATATTTGATCCTCATACTATCATTTATCATGTCCCTTTTGGGCACTAGCAAGCGCATATGAATTCCACCGCTTGTATACACCAGTCTGAACTATTGCAGTATTTAATATTTGGGTTCCCTAGTATTAATATTAACCAACATAATATATTTGATCCTCATACTATCATTTATCATGTCCCTTTTGGGCACTAGCAAGCGCATATGAATTCCACTGCTTGTATTTCTCTACTCCTATGTCCCAAAAAGATAAAGCTCCGCAAGCAAGATATACAGATCTACAACATGTTAAAATTGAGGTAAGCCTCCTTCAAAAAGCAAGCTGTTTGCTTTACTGAACTACTTGCAGAATGAGACCGTAGAGCACTAAGTGCTGATAAAGGAGGAGCTGCTACAGTGATAAATCTTTAAAAGAGCAAATCTGCACATATTTCTTGACAAATTACTGAATGAGGCTGTAGAGAATACTAACAAGTGGTGATAAAGGAGAGGATTGCTACAGTATTAAAATCCTAAAAAGAGCAAATCTGCACATGTTTCTACAGTAGTAAGCCTCCTTCATAAAGCGAGCTGATTGCTTTACTGAACTACTTGGTGAATGAGGCCATAAAGAGTACTAACTGCTGATAAAGGAGAGGATTGCTACAGTGTTAAAATCCTAGAAAGAGTAAATCTGGAGTCCGCATCGCCTCAGAACAAATCTGCATATGTTTCCCGACAAATTGTGCAGCCAAGAAAGTAATGACACTGAGTGAAAGCATGAGATTGTTAAGGTGATGTGTGTGGTACTAAAAGTTGGAGATCAATTGTACATCCCATAACATTGGCATCCCTAATTTGTTACATAAACGTGAATATACTAGCAGGTTAAAGTGAGTGTTAAAAAGTCTGAACAGGTGATAAATAAATATACTGCCCTCCCACCTTCTGCTCTGGGTGACAACTGAGTGTTTGTGTTTTGCTCCGTAATTCAGAAACACCACTTAAGTTGTTGTATTCTCTTTCTGTAAAATTCGAATGCTTATGTCTTTGATTGATAGATGAAGTTGCATGCTGCTTGCTGAAGAATTTATTATCAGCAAGCATTTGATGATGAGCAGAAGAATGGCGCCTTAAAGCCGAAAAAACATCATCTGTGGTAGCCCTGATTTTAGATCCAAATACACAAGGATCCCACTGTTTCAACCATAAAAGTACCTTCACGAAACAGCAAACAAAAAGTCAAATAAGCTCACACATTTCAAAACAAAGAAGCTCTAGTAGTAGAAGTATAAATTGATTATACCTCCCGATTTGTCTGTTCATCACTAAGAAGCTCTGTAAAAGAATTTGGAGCATATTTATCTACCCAAAGCTGCTCTGTCACTACAGGAATTGCTGTATGTTTCGTCTGACCTGGTGACCCAGAACTTTCTTGCAAAGCCTTCAGCAACATAATAATGACAACTTAAAGATGCAGGTTAAAATGTATTAAAAACGCTAACAGAGAGATAATAGATTTGCATTATAATGCCTTTGAGAATCATTTGATACTAGTAAGTATGATACTTGACATAAGGACTCATTTTTTAGAGCATATTTATAAGTAATCCTTTGGCAATGGACATGAATATAATAAACTTTTTGCAATGCTTTATGAAGTATAGACACATTTAGTGGCAACAGAGATTAGATAGTACACGAATTAGATAGTTCGCAAGCACATATTGGTCAAAATTATGGCAATACAGATGTGATATTGAATTGTAGAAGGGGTACATAAAGGTCTTTAACATCTAAAGCACAATTTTCTTGTAAATAGCACTCTAATACCTAAAAACTTAATCGCCTTGCACTAAAAAAGCTTAATATATTTTTTCAGAACTTTAAATCTTATAATATTGTTGTTTGCACTATTGTACCTCCACAAACTTGCTATCAAAATTAGCTTGGGAGTATTTATATATAAGTAATATGTGACTACATTGAAACAATTATACTCCTGAACTTAAAAAACCACAGCATACGGGGTTTGTTAGATAATTTTTTTTAATACTAGTGGGTCCCACAAACCTTTTAGCCTAACTTCTTTTGAAATATGAGAGGACGGTGCAGACATCTTTGAAATTAATAAACAGTAAAATAAACGTGATTAACTTTTTTGCAAGGATTCAACATCTGCCTAATTTATTTTGAAAAACAAGTAATGTGGGCCCCACATGAATAGTAACTAATAATATTTTATTAGTGCATAGTATTTTTTCAAACGCTATAAATAGACCTCAAATCCTTAAGGAAAATTCATTCCAAAAACAACAATCAATATATACAGATATATATTGTAGAATAGCTAGTGCTAGTAGGAACAGTGCCTAGACCGAGAAGGTCTTACAGATCGAGGAGATCTTTGCCTGAGGAGATCGAGGAGATCTTTTGCCTGATAGATCGAGGAGATCTTTGCCTTACAGATCGAGGAGATCTTGATAGTACTGGGTTGGTGCACACCAGAGTACTGGACTGCTGTTCCTGGAAGCAATTTGGCCTTGTGATCCTTGCACCGGAGTAGGCCAAATAATGCTTTAAGCACAGCGTTTTACAAACGCACAGCAGCTGAGTTGAAAAAATTTAAATTATTGTACTTCAGCTTTCTTTTAGTTATTAGCTGCTATATATCTGTATTATTCCAGTTTTAACCACAGGCGCCAACAATCTTAAAGCATTATTTTGATCTACCATGGATCCTGCGAGCTGCCTAGCCGATCATCTGGCAGATGCTTACACCAACAAGCCCTCTGCAAAGGAAATCTGGAATGCTCTGGAGGACCAGTACAAGGATGAGGAGAAGCTGTCCAAATCTCACCTCATTGACAAATTTCTGGACTTGAAGTTCGAAGATGATACTGAGGTTTTACCTCAAGTCAAAGAGCTTGAAAAGCTTGTTATGAAGCTGAAGGATGAAAAGATCAGTCTTTGTCAAACCTTCATCTCTGGTGCAATTGTCAACAAGCTTCCTCCATCTTGGATGTCATTCTCCACTGATATTTGAAGAAGGAAAAGACAGGTAACTCTGTCTGACTTAAAGAGGTTCATTCGGATCGAGGACGAGACTCGGACTCGCACGAAGACCGAGCTCATTGCTAAGCAGAAGGCGTCTGCTAACATGGTGACTGCTAACTCTGAAAAGGGTAATAATTCATCTTTCAAGAAAAAGAAGTCTTTCAACAGAAAGAAGAACCAGAACCCAAAGAACCTGAACGTTCAGAAGAAGGAATTCAAGAGGAGCGGCAAATGCTTCAACTGTGGAAAGCAAGGACATTTTGCCAAAGACTGGAAAGCACCAAAGAAGGAAACAACACACAATGTCAATCAAGTTAATGATTGTGTGGCTATGCTCTTCCAGGTAATAACTCCAAGCAACATCTCTAGTTGGTGGTTAGATACGGGTGCTACTTGTCATGTATGCTCCAATAGAGATATGTTCTCTTCTTATGTTGCTACTAAAGAGAACGTATCAATGGTTGATCGTTCTATGGTTCCTGTTATTGGAACTGGGACTGTGGTGCTGACTCTTTCTTCGGGAAAGACTCTCACATTGAAGGATGTGAAACACGTTCCCTCAATTGCCAAAAACTTAGTCTTTGGAAGCATGTTGTGTGATGCAGGCATGAGGCTGGATTTCCAAGGAGGAAAGGTTGTATTATCCTTCAAGAAAATGTATTTTGGCAATGCATATCGTACTGATGGCATGTGTAAAATCAGTACGAGTGCACCCAATCCTGTTGTAAATGAAGTATCCTCTTTTGCTTACTCCTCTGTGTTATGGCATAATAGGCTGGGACATGTAAATTATAGAAAACTGTCCAGCATGGAGAAGTTAGGATTACTTCCAAAATGTGGGGGTAACAAACCTGAGAAGTGTGAAGTTTGCGCGCAAGCAAAGCTGACAAGGAAGCCATTTTCAAGTGTTACGAGGAGCACCAACCTGTTGGATCTGATTCATTCGGATACTTGTGACTTCAAAAGCTTCGTCACTCGTGGCGGCAAGAAGTACTTCATCACCTTCATCGACGACCATTCTCGCTTCTGCCACGTTTACCTGCTAAAATCTAAAGATGAAGCCTTCAGCAAGTTTGTCGAGTTTCGGACTCGAGTGGAGAAGCAGCTTGGACTGCAGGTGAAAAGACTCAGGAGCGACAGAGGAGGAGAATACCGATCCAAGGAATCGGAAGCATACTTCAAGGAGCATGGAATCATTGCAGAAACTACTGCTCCGTATTCTCCGCAATCTAACGGGATTGCAGAAAGGAAGAATCGCACATTGACCGAGATGGTAAATTCGATGTTGTTCACATCTGGTCTACCTACCTACTATTGGGGAGAGGCTTTGTTGATGGCTAACTGGATTTTGAACAGAGTACCCTACTCCAAAACTGATAATACTCCTCATCAGTTATGGTTGGGATATCCAGATTCTTTGGATAATCTCAAAGTGTGGGGGTGTCTCGCATATGTTCGAATTTCTTGGTTTTGCTGAAGATAATGATGCTTGCAGGTTCCTTAATCTTGGAATCAACTCCATCATTGAAGCTCGGGATGCAGAATTCTTTGAGGATAAGTTTATCAAACATAAAGGCTTATTGCTCAAAGATGTAGCAGAGAATGCTAGTACATCAGATGCACAAGAGGAGCCAGTCAATGATGAAGTTGTTATCGAACCATCTTCCAAGCGCGTTAGAAGACAGAAAGATTTTGGAGATGACTTCATCACCTATAATGTGGAAGGAGATCCACAGACTTTTCAAGAAGCAATGCAGTCAACAGACGTTCTTCTGTGGAAAGAAGCTATAGATGATGAGATGGATTCATTGATCCAAAATCACACTTGGGAGCTGGTGGATGTACCTGAAGGTGCAAGGCCTATCAGTTGCAAGTGGATCTTCAAGAAGAAGATTCGTCCTGATGGTACTATTGAAAAGTACAAAGCAAGACTGGTGGCGAAAGGATTCTCTCAGAAAGAAGATATAGATTTCTTTGATATCTATGCACCGGTTTGCAGGATCACTACCATCAGAGTGCTTATCGCATGGGCGACGATAAAATCACAGAAGAGATCTACATGGAGAAACCAGAAGGACTTGATGCTCCAGCTGGTAAGGTTTGTAAACTTGTTAAGTCTTTATATGGACTTAAGCAGGCACCAAAACTCTGACATGAGAAGTTCGATGGGGTTGTTCGCAACAATGGGTATCAAGTCAGTGAATCTGACAAGTGCCTATACATCAAAGTCGCTGAAGGAAAGGTGGTGGTCATCTGCCTCTATGTGGATGATATGCTCATCATCGGGAGTGATTTGGAGATAGTAACATCTACCAAGAAATTTCTCTCGGCACAGTTCAGCATGAAGGACCTTGGAACTGCGGACGTGATTCTCGGAATCAAAATCATATACTCTGAAGAGGGTATTGGATTGTCTCAATCTCATTATGTCGAAAGCATGCTAAGAAAGTATGGCTACTACGACCTGCCAGAACTGCCAGTGCCGTATGATTACAACAAGAAGCTTCGACCAAACACTGGAAGACCAGTAGAGCAGCTGAGGTACTCAAAGATCATTGGGAGTCTCATGTACGCGATGAGTTGCACAAGGCCAGATATAGCATTCGCTGTAGGAATGCTTAGTAGGTTCACAAGTAATCCTGGAAAGCTTCATTGGGATGCCATCCAGAGATTGATGAGATACTTGAAAGGAACTACAGGTCTGAGCTTATTCTACACTGGATATCTGGGTGTAATCGAAGGCTATTCAGATGCGAGCTGGTGCTCAGAACCAGATGAGTGCAGATCTACTGGAGGATTCGTCTTCACCATGGGTGGAGCTGCCGTCTCGTGGAAGTCTAAGAAGCAGACCATGATTGCACAGTCATCGATGGAATCTGAATTCTTCGTACTCTGTGTTGCAGGAGATGAAGCTGAGTGGCTCAGTTGTATTCTCCGAGACCTTCCATTGACAGGATTGCAAGGCGCAATTACTATCTATTGTGATAATCAGGCGGCGAGTGCTGTGGCAGCAAACTCGTTGTTCAATGGAAAAAAGCGGACCATTCGTCTGAAGCATAGCTATTTGAGAGAGCTCATTTGTCAAGGAGTCATCTCCGTGATTGACGTTCGATCTTCAGCGAATGTGGCTGATCCTTTGACTAAGGGTCTGAAAAAGGACATAGTTGAAAGGACGTCTGCTGGAATGGATCTCAAAGTTTTGTAAGTCTTACAAATACTTACCATGTTTATTAAGTTATTAGTTCAAAGCTTATGCTACTAATAATAAAATAATTGGTTCAAAAGTCAAGTAAGATTTGTAAAGTTTGGTGAGTCTTATAAATACTTACCATTTATATCTAGTTATTAGTTCAAAGCTTATGCTACTAATGACAAGATAAATGGTTCAAAAGTCAAGTAAGATTTACAAGTGAAAGGGTTCAAGTTTTCTTGGATTAGTCGGTGTCTAAGGTAAGGTTTAGGGGTTGCGTAACGCGCTCTGCAAGGAACGATGTACTTAATTGATCTTTGATCAACCTCTAATACTATCCTTACCTGGCTGAACTACCCGAGTAAAACTTTGATCTTTTCACCTAAAATCCTATCATGTAAAGGGGATGGCTGTTAAGCCTTAATGAGTCCAAAGCATTTCGGATATGGGGTGTTAGATAGGAAACACACCTAAAGGACTCACCTAGAATCCTATCATGAGAAATGGTGGCTCTTAAGCCTTAATGAGTTCAAAGCATTTCGGATGCGGGATATTTGATAGGAAACATGCCTAAAGAACTCACCTATGCATGGGTGAAGATTTGACCGTCTCCTATGGTATCTTGTGGAAAGATACCTAGAGCCCTAGCAGAAACCAGGACATGCACAGGGCCATAAATGTGCAAAGGCAAGGCAATGGCAAAGGCAAGTGTGGTTCAAAGTGAAAACTACCACAGATAAGTTTGATTTTGTGTGATCGCTGGATTTTTAGACGTGTTGGTTCAAGTCTCTGCCACACCATGCACCTATCTTTTATTCAGTTGGTCTAATGAAGATTCAAGTCCTTGCGACATCTTCCTTACGCACAATGATTGAAACAACGACACTATTACATGACACTAGTTTTAAAAAAAACTTGTGGGGGATTGTTAGATAATTTTTTTTAATACTAGTGGGTCCCACAAACCTTTTAGCCTAACTTCTTTTGAAATATGAGAGGACGGTGCAGACATCTTTGAAATTAATGAACAGTAAAATAAACGTGATTAACTTTTTTGCAAGGATTCAACATCTGCCTAATTTATTTTGAAAAACAAGTAATGTGGGCCCCACATGAATAGTAACTAATAATATTTTATTAGTGCATAGTATTTTTTCAAACGCTATAAATAAACCTCAAATCCTTAAGGAAAATTCATTCCAAAAACAACAATCAATATATACAGATATATATTGTAGAATAGCTAGTGCTAGTAGGAACAGTGCCTAGACCGAGAAGGTCTTACAGATCGAGGAGATCTTTGCCTGAGGAGATCGAGGAGATCTTTTGCCTGATAAATCGAGGAGATCTTTGCCTTACAGATCGAGGAGATCTTGACAGTACTGGGTTGGTGCACACCAGAGTACTGGACTGCTGTTCCTGGAAGCAATTTGGCCTTGGGATCTTTGCACCGGAGTAGGCCAAATAATGCTTTAAGCACAGCGTTTTACAAACGCACAGCAGCTGAGTTGAAAAAATTTAAATTATTGTACTTCAACTTTCTTTCAGTTATTAGCTGCTATATATCTGTATTATTCCAGTTTTAACCACAGGCGCCAACAGGGTTTACCATCTCTGCATCTTTCTTACTTGCCACCACATTCAACTTCGATGGTTCAACCTCCGTCTTTTCCTTCCCTGCCATCATATTCATTATGTGTTTTCCCTTTGTCTCCAAGACAGACCCAGGCTGAAATGGGATTTGAACTTTTTGGAGCTGAAGATTATGTGGTGGGGCAAATTAGCTAGAAGATCGGGGAAAAGGTTTTTGGTCATAGGAAGAGCAGGGAGGAAATGGAGTGGGTTGGACAGAGGAAGAGTAGAGAGGACATGGGGAGGCTGAGGAGTTGACAGAGTAAAAGTAAGGGGAGATAAGGTAGAGGCTGAGGGTGGAGTGGATAGGTGAGTATCAGGTGGCAATCGCAATAGGAGGAGAGGAAAGAGAGAGGAAAGTTGATCTAAGCTGTTTTTCTTTTTAACAGAAAGAATATATTTGGTCCTTTTGCATTTGACATTAGCCGTGCGCTAGGTCATATATATATATATATATGGTATTAACAGTGTTGGAAAAAACAGATTGGCATGTTTTTGGCAATGTTCGTGAAACTTTAAATATTAAATAATAATTTATCTTATAATTTTTTACTCCTCTTTTATGCAAATAAAAGCACTACTAGCTCGTTTGGAAACTTGGACCTTGTTCAAGACCTCTTGTTCCACTCCATTGATCAAGGCATGAATAGGTTCCTGAAGAAGACCTGCATGAGAAAGTATCGTGCCCCAATCAACTTCAAGACTTTCCATTTATTGATGAACATTGTCACGCAATTTAATAGTACAGTATACAATCAGATTAATAACTATTGAATCACTTTACTTTCCTATAAAAAATGAAATGTGAAAGGGAAAGGGAAACAAAATAGGTAACTCATTCAAGATCCTAGGTGTCTTAATATATGGTAAAGTAATCTCCCAAAATAATGAACTCATGATCCATAATACTGTTGTAGTAGAAGGGTCCTCTTATGTCCAACTAAAATCAATTTGTGAATTGTGTGATATAGACTTAGGATTTAAATGTGTGTCCGTGTGAACAAAGCATCAAAAAAAGTGATGTTTATGATGTACATGTGGAGCCATGTATCAGCATTATACATGCTCGAGGACACCGTAATCGATAAGGTAGAGAATTTTAGGCAACTACATCATTTATCTCTGAAGTTACTGCAGTAACTGGCTTAACAATAACATACCTTAGCTACACATGACACGACGGGGTATTATGGGGAGCATTCTGATTTTGAGATGACAGACTAGCAGGATATGTGGTGAATACAGTGATATTGGAGACTACTTGTGACCCATCTTGCATTCAGCTTATCTTTTTGTTCTTTTTCTCTCTGGGTTCCATTTTCTTCTCTATCCAACATCAACTAGGGCAGTAGCTAAGCTGACATCCTACAGTTTAGCTCAAAAAATTTTAGATTTGTCTCAAATCCCTAGTCAAAAAGAAAACCTCTGCAAACCATCTTGCAGTCAGATGTAAGCTCATGTACAGTTTGATAGTTCTTTCTGGTCCTCACATGTAAACACAAAGACCTTCACTGCACAGTGGTGATTTCTAGCACGTAGCATTGACATCTAGATTTTCCTATAAAAAAAACGCTGACATCTTGATCAACGCTCATTATTTTCATATAAATCAACAATTTTGACATGGTAATTTACTACAATAACATGATATTAAATTAATATGATATTGATGCACAAGATGCATGTTTTAATCAAAAGCTTCCCTATCAAAGACAATATAAATAGCAGAACAGTTATTCCTCCGGTCTCTAACATCAATATCATGAAACTCTAGTAAGTAAGAATTAGAGAATAAGAGCATGCCCACCAACCATTTGCAGATTTGTCTCTGGGAATCTTCCTCCTCTGGGCTTCATCCACCTCGCGCGAGCTGATCTTAGCATAGACTCTATCACCGTTTGGGGCTGTAATCGGCACGCACTCCCCCTCGATATCAGAAACAAACCTCGATATGATCTTCTCCTCATCAGATCCAGTTGTCGTTTCATCAGCCGCCGGGGCCGCTTCCTTCGGCGGAGGAGAGTATCGAAGCCAGTCTTCGTCTTCTCCCTCATCGATCTCTCTTCTCTTGACCCCTCTCTCCTCATCGTCGACTCCATCGTCATCTTTGTCCTCCGATCGCCCGCGCTTCTTGTGGATCTCGTTCTCAGAGGCCGCATCTCGATCTGCGTGAAGAAGAAAAAAAGAATCACAACGTGATCGATAGAGGATTTTACGTTGAGTATCTGTGAATTTACCGCGATCAGCCTCTCTTAATCCAGCGATTCTTTCGTCTTCTTCAACGACGATGTAATCCTCTTCATCGTCTTCGAATTCGGGAAGAAGAGAGTTGCTTTCGAGCCATTCGAGCTCGTCGGCAGCTGGAATGTCCATTTCGAAGTCCGCTTTAGCTTTTGTTGATGCCCTAATCACTAAACCCTAGTTAGCGATGGAAAAAGAGGATAGCAAAAGGGGGAAGACTGAGGATTTTGGCGGGAAACTTTGGGGACGGATCGGTAATTTTTAGATTCTTTCGCTGCCGAAGAATTTCGGGTCCGCAACTTGTAGGCTTCTTTTTTTATTTTTTACTAGTTTCAGGCCCGTGCGATGCACGGATTTGTTTAATATACAAAAATTAATGTAGCAAAATAATACAAACAGTTCAAACAGTTTACGAAGCTTTCAAACAGTTTACGAAGCATCTTGTTTGGAAAATTGAAAAGACAGGGAGAGTTCAAATCTCAAGGAGAACTTTTTATTTTTTATTTTTTATTTCAAATTTAATATGGAGAACTTTTGTAGAAACTTGACAAGTGGCACTTGCAAGAAGATAGCAATTGATATGTTTGCCAAGTGTCGTTTAAAATGGTATGGGTTATTTTTGCCAAGTGGCATTTTTGCCAAGTGGCGAATTGAAGGGTAACAACTTTTAGTAATAGTATATAGATTTTTACCTCCCAAACAAAAAGGGGCGAATATTGACAAGGGCCCGCATAACTGCTTGTTGAATGGGTGGGTTGGGCCGGTTGGTTTAAGAAGAAAGGGCTGCTGGATTAATTGCTAGGGTAACTTACACGAAACCCCCATAACTTTCTAGTGTTTTGCAATAAACCCCATGACTTTCAAAATCACACTTAACCCCGTGAACTTCTTGGAACTGCAGAAACTCACCCATGAACTTTTTGAGTTTTGTAGATAACCCTCATACATTAGAACCGAGAAACAACAAAAAAAGACATTTAGACAATTCATGGGAGTTTAGAGTAATATACATTAAAATTTGTGGGAGTTTTCTACAAAAATTATTAGGGTTTTAGCGTGCTTTTGATAGTTCATGAGGATTTACTATAATACACTAAAAGTTCATGGGGGTTTAGTGTACTTTACCCTAACTACTAAACTAAAACGGATACATGGTAAAGAAAATGGTTGGTCCGATTGTTCTTGGCAGAACTTGCTCAGTTGAAAGGGAAACTCCTATTCTGGGAGCGTGGCTTTGATTTATTATTATCATTATGTTGTATTAACATTAGGAGTTTGAGCCTCATCACACTAAATAAGTTTATATTCTACGCCAACCAACTACGAGATTAGGCTAGGTGTATGAGTTTTGATTTCTCTGTGTGTAGTCTTCTATTGTTACAAGCTAATAAAGAAGAGAGTTCAGGGATAGCATGAGAGGGTACATGGTTTCACAGTATTTATGACCCTCGGTTTTTCTCCGTCGAGGGTTTTCAATGTTAAATGCCTATGTGTGGTTCCTTTATTGTGTATTGGGTATTTGAAATTATTTGCTAGTTCTAAAAAGCACAACACGTTCCTATAATCGAAACTACCGTGCATGATGTGCATCGGATTCAAGTTTATAGTTGAGTTTGATTCAAGTGTATGGTTGAGTTTTACTAATTTACTTTCTAACCCAACGAAAGTTGAGTATGTAATCAAATCGATCCGGACTGCTAAATTTGTTCCGTTCGAGACAGTTTAGTCAGTTGAAGCGATTAGTGCTAAATCCCACCTAAATATCATATCAAACTTAGATAGATCTAGTGCAAGTTTATTACACCACTATTAGTTAATTAATATAGTTAGTGTGCTTCTATGCCCGCAACGGTTCAATACTCCAACCTCTTCCCTGGTTATTATTAGTCCCACATCGGTCAGAGTGAGGACTGGCAGGGAGCGAGGGCACTGTAAATTGGGGCCTCGGCGCTCGGTTGAGAGCATCTTTGCGCTTGGGGCAATGACGCAGCTAATGAGGTATTAACCGAGGCGCGTCAATTGCTGGTTGAAAACTATTTCCAAACCCCCTCCTCGGCCCTTGGTTCAGCCTTGGGCCGTCGAGAATTTCTGGAAGGGCTCCCTCTAACCCAGGGTAAAGCCCTACAATTCTAACTTCTCTGAAACTTTCTAATTTATTCTCGTAAAAGAAAATTTCCAAATTTATTTTCGTATTAAAGAAAAAGGAATAGTGGTATATACTGGCAAAAAAAAATACTGGCCGGTTTTAAGGTATTTGTACTAGTGGCAGTGATGGATATATCATTTTTCTTATATGGTTGACAAAATAAAAAAAAAGTTAATTTAACAAAAGAGATTTTTTTTCCTTTTATTGTTTTTAAAACATTCTATTTGTATTCTACAATAAGCATAGATAAAGTTTATACAATTGAATATTCATTTTTTCTCTTTGTTTATAGTACTTTTTAATAGGTGTTTTTTCCCGCAAACATAGATGAAGTCTATATAATTTTTTTAATAAACAAAAGTCTATATGATTATATAAAGGTTAATAAAATAAATCAAGATACATATAAAAAATAACGAATCAAAACTTATTCAAGAACATCGTGGCCATAATATATTGACTCAAATAGTAAATGATTTGAGGTGGATTACAGGTTACCACTGTAGGTGACAAAAATTACCTATAGATTATCATATGTAGCCCAAGATAGAGAGAATGTGGTAAACATCATAATCTGAGTTGCAGAGGATCATCCAAAGCTAAAGATCAACTAAAGAATGCACAAAAAGTACATCACGCAAGTTTCAAGACGCAAAACATGTCTCAGAAGCATAAGAGTATTTCACAGTTTCGACGGTTACAACTGTCTCGGAAACTATGAGGAAACTTATAGCTTCCGAGACACATACAACTGTCTCAGAAGCATGAAGAGAACCCACAGTTTCCGAGACAGTTGCAACTGTCTCGGAAGCTATGAGGAAGATTATAGCTTCCAAGACACTTACAACTATCTCGGAAACTAAGGTGATACAGATAACGGTTTTCTCGAGATACGCGCATGACACGTTGCTCCATACCTGTCAGAGATTGTGTGGGAACGTGAGGAAGACGTTACAAGCGGAAATTACGTTAATAACTGTCGAAATAATGGCATTAAAAACGTGTTTAAAGCAGTTACAAAAGGAAAAAAATTTGAAGCATGCTTCCGAGACAATTGTAACTATCTCGGAAATGGGAAGCTGATCATGCTTCCGAGAAAGTTACAACTTTCTCGAAAATAGGAGCTCTTCGACGCACCTTCTTTTTAATTTCTGACTTCAATTATAGTTCCTAGGGGCTATAAATACCCCCTATGATCATCACTGACGAGGACGGGGTATTTTGAGGCAGATTAAGAAGAGGACGAAGCATTTTCAGAGCAGAGACTTAAGCAATTTTGTGAATTCCAAGCAAGAAAGAGAGAGTTTTCATCACGTGCAAGCATTTTTCATGGTTTTTGTGATTCATTGAGATCTAAGCTTTTGATTTGATCTTAAGAAGAGTGTTTATCTTACATCGATAAGATATTCACTTCATTTTCTTACTTCTAAACGAAACAAGAATTCCCAAATAGCATTTACGGTTCAATCTGGATTTTTTGATTCGGTGGTCCACGAGCTAACGTACCCCCGACACAGGCAAAGATCACACGCAAATAGTGATCCAAATAATCCTGCGTGTGTTTCTAAGGAACATTATAATTTGATTTTTTTTTTGTTGTAAATAGTTGTTTTACAAAGCACGAAACTTACTTTTCTGTATTCATTGTAATCGATAAACAATTATAATGAATTCTACAATAGAACTTGTTCCTGACACAAACAGTCACAATTTCAGATTTCCACGCTATTCGTCTCAAAAATAATTTTTTTTTCAATGTCATCTGTTAAATAAAACTTTACTCTTTTCATATAATTAATTTCCACGAAAAACATATGAAATTTTAAGCAATACACTGTTAAATAATGAGGTATCCTAGACGGAAAATTCCGTCTAGGATACCCAAATTTCCGTCTAGAATGCTTATTCTAGACGGAATTCCGTCTAGAATAGGCGTCTAGTATGTTTCCGTCTAGAATACTGTATTCTAGACGGAATTTCCGTCTAGAATACATCCTAGACGGAATATTCTAGACGGAAATCAAAACCGTCTAGAATACATCCTAGACGGATTATTCTAGACGGAAATGCCGTCTAGAATAATTCATCTTAGACGGAAAAAAATTCCGTCTAGAATAAGTATTCTAGACGGAAATTTCCGTCTAGAATACTTATTCTAGACGGAATTTGATGTTTTTAAATTTTCCATTTAACTAAATGGGTGGGTTTTGGGCGGGCCAAGTAATGGGCGGGCTAGGTGGGTAAATGGGTATGGGCAAAAATTGACTTCCCTATCATGACAGTACAATAGAAGAACTTACATGCAGAGACACAGATCCCATCCTCTCCATCCGCTTATTCAAAGTGGGCCTTAAATCAAATAACATTTGCTACTTATAATTAGGATCACAGTTGCAAACTACTTTTTGTTTACTAACAGCAACAAGCCTTACCTGAGTTATTATCTTACAGTATAAGCAATTAATTAGTTATGTTCTGCTTTTGAGCATATAGATCTTATATTTTCAGAAACGTTCACACTTATCTTTATACAAATTCCTTTATATCACCATTGTCTCCAGTTGAATCTGCAGAAAAGTACATTAAGGAATTGCCAATAAGGTAGCTGATGATATTAAACGACTTTTGTATGATCAGTTACCTATAATACTGATGATATAAGGTAGCTTGATATCGTTCCTAAAGATCTGGAAAATCTGCTCTACTCACTAGTTGTAGTGGCCTTGGCTGCTCTATTAGAAAACAATCAACAACAAATTAGGTGTAGTATTGACGCATACAAACTATAAGTTATATAGCTGTTTGGACTTTTGACTCAAATGCATCGAGTTATATTGTCTGGTCGGTTTGTTAGATGCAAGTGAAACTCTACAATCAAATATACTAAGTTATAGTGAGAAAAAAAAATCCTTGATTGCATATACTTCCTCACAAGTAGCCAAAAGAGGGAAGAACCAAAATTTTGTAGATTAACTACTGAATGAACAAAAGCCACAAAAAAAGGATTCAGAATTTTACTCACCTTGGCAAGCTGCAAGGCATTGTCATTTGCATACTGTAATGAACTTTCTCGTATGCTTTGGATGCCTTGACTGAGCTCCCAAGATATAAATCTAGGTTTAAAATGAACAGTCAGTTGAGATAAGTGAAATCAACAGCAGAAAAGCATCACTTTTGCGTCATTGAAATGAATTTTACTCACCTTGGCAAGCTGCAAGGCATTGTCATTTGCATACTGTAATGAACTTTCTCGTATGCTTTGGATGCCTTGACTGAGCTCCCAAGAACTTAGAGGCTTATCAATTACTAAGCCTCACATTTCATATATGATATCATAATTTATAATTGAGTAGTAAAGACCCAATACCTTAAGTATTCTGGTTTCCTCCTTTGGCTCCTTATCCGTTGTGATTGCTGGGCTTCTAGATAGCACTTTCCCAGTCTTGATCATTGATTTGGCAATCTACAAGTAGTTCAGTTTCTGCTGATAAAATGCATCGCCATGTAGGAAGAAATTGATATTTGAATTACTTAGGCATAGAGTTCTCTCACTTTCACTTTAGCAATCTACAAGTAGCTATGTTTCTGCCTACAAAATGCATCCCACATAGGAAAAGTTTATGACTTTCAATTATTTAGGCATACAGTTCTTTCAATTTGCTAACAAAATGACCTACATTGTTTCCAATCTAAATGAGCAGGCTCCATGCGAACATAACAAAGATTTAGATCTACATCTTAATTAATAAGTGCTAGATACCCAAACATTTTGATAAATTCAAATAACCAAAGAAGTATGTATAATTGAAAGGTGATTAAATCAAATATATTCAATCTAAATCTGACCTAATTAAGATTTTTGATCTAGATTCTATTAATCATCCACGAGCTAGAAACGTGGATAACGACTTGCCAGATATTGCTAAGTTTATTGCATACATTACATGTTACGAGCCCCATAATAAATAGAAGAGGATGAAGCTTCTTTGAGAACAGTCATCAGAACAATGACAAAAGATGTGATACGGTTAGTTATGTGAAGTAATTATAGTGTGAGCACATTTGTTTTGTTTGGGATAATTGTCAGCATAATTATTATATGATGAAATTAAAACTCTTGCTGGTCATTAAGACACTAGTTTCAGACCCATGCAAGGCACGGATTTGTCTCGTATCATAGCTTATCTAACATGGAAGAGTTAAGCCTTATCCAAATTGACAGACGTTGATCCTACAATATTAAACTAGACAAAACACAGGAGTTCACTACTGCACTCTTAGAGAAATGCTACTGCTTATTTGGTTTTGGAAATGATGGGAGCTTGATGCGCATTTCACAATAAGGAAAATGCAAGACCATAAAGAGTTTATAATGCATATGACATTTTGAATGGCATCACCATAATAGGTCTACAAAAAATAAAGAATTCAAGTGCTAACACATGCACAACATATCACTGGAAGGGCTATCAAATTAAAAGAGAAAGAAGGTGAACACAAAGAAGGAATATCTAGTAAGTATAACTTACAATGGACTATCACTTTGTCAGGAAGAGCTTTAATAAATTGGTTAGCTCCATATTGCCAGTCTGCAGTACTGCAACGAGGAGGTATACTTTTAAGACTTACAGCATTAAAGGTAAGTAAAGCAAAGAACTAGAACAATGCAAAATAAAATATGTACAACTTGCAAACAACAATCAAATTGAAGTGGCTATGTAAGCAGCAAAATACCCATTCTGAGATCCCACCTCAACTTTTGACAAATATTTTTAGCATAACTAATACTTACACAATTTGTAACTTCCGAGAATACTCATAGTACATCGCATGAAGCAAATGTGTCTTTGGGCATCTAATCTCAGTGACTATACATGAGAATATCATTTTCTCTACAAATCTTTTAATTGGCACTCATACATTATCAACCTCAAAGAAGATTATTTAACGCTTGTATATAATACTAGAACCAAATCAAGATACGTATAGAGATAAAGGGGATTAATAATTGTTGCACTCTAAGAACAAAAGTTTTAATAATTGAACTATTTTATATAAAGTAACTGTATTTTAACGATTTGATACTGTATCGCTCTGATTACTGTTTTAACACAATTTCAGCTAACATTGTCATTTCACAAAAATTTTCACAATCAACACCCCCAATTCGAGACCAAACTTCGATTACGCTACGAATTTAACAATTCGAACCTTGGAAAAATCCAAAAATTCCCAATCAAACCCCAATCTTTAAGCAAATTACACAATCAACACCCCAATTCGAGACCAAACTTCGATTACGCCACGAATTTAACAATTCGAACCCTGGAAAAGTTCAAAACTTTACCTTCCAAGGATTCCATGGGCCATCACAACGAGATGACCAGCACACGAGGCAGAATCGTCTGAAGAGCTCAGGACATCCGTACCGCCATTAACGGACTCCTCCGATCTCACTTCTTCGTCTCCCATAGAGATTAAAAATCGTAAAAAGAAAAGTAAAATTCACGATAAATTGAGCGCAGGCGAGAAGAAAGTGAATAAATAAATGAAAAGGATATCTAGGTGAGGAATAAATTTAGCTATGGCCGACGAAGACGACGACGCGGGTTTTGAGAGGGGAGGGCAGCGGAGGCCGGAGAGCTGGTGAGGGGATTCGACGGGGAAGAATGGTTTGCTGGTGTCCGACGCCATTATTAGGGTTTTAGGGTCTAGGGTTTGGTTGAGTTTTGGGAGTGAGTTTGAGGTTTTGGGAAGACAGAGAGAGAGAGACTTTGTTGCTTTTAAATGGCCAGATAAATTTGGGGGGAATGGAAAATATTTGGGGGGAACGGTTTTTACTGTTTTAATTTTATTTCTAAAAGTACATGAACATCCTAGACGGAAATTTCCGTCTAGGATGTATCCTAGACGGACATTTCTATCTAGGATACCTGATTATATTTAAAAAAAAATTAAATATATAAAAACCGTCTAGGATACTATTCTAGACGGCAATTTCCGTCCAGAATATTTTATCCTAGACGGAATATTCTAGACGGAAAATTTCCGTCTAGAATATTCCAAACTAGACGGAAAAATTTCCGTCTAGAATATTCCGTCTACAAAACTTGATTTTCTACTAGTGATAATTTCCTTTTAGCTGGAGACAAAAGAACGTCATTATCAATATTGAACTAATTTTAATAAATTAGTTTTTTTTGCATGTGCATAATGCACGCGCATGTAATCTAGTAAGGAGGAAAAGGAAAAAAAATTATTTAACTGATTAATTATTGGAGCAATGCAATTTTTTTAGCTAATGAAAATGTTATATAATTACACAACACTATCAAATAGCTATCAGATTTCATTTTCCAGTTTACACAGCATACCTCTGCTCTCTGACAATTGCTATCAGCTTTCGTTTTCCAATTTGAAGGAGAAAATGAGAAAATTGAAATTAAAGCATTCTACTTAACGTGCAATTTTTTCAAATTCTATATACAAGTCTTTTGATTAAAAAAATGCGTGACAATGACAATTTTTATTCTAATTTGCGTTACCTACTATGGCAATAATATTTCATGGTTACCCCCGACGGCCCACAAGATGGGGGCTCACAAGGTCACGAGACTACGACATGTCTACAACAACTTTTTTATTATTAGTCATTATAAGACTTTTATTATGGGCTTGGGCTATGAAAGAGGTGTTCGATATGAAGGTGTGAGCATAATTCCACATTGAAAAAGATGAGGAAGAGTAATGAGTTTAATACCTAATAGCTTTAGCTTTTTTGTAAAGCAAGATTACTTAGCGAGTACTATTAGGATTTGGGACGTTGAGCTTGAGTTTGGGCCTCTTTTCAGAAACACCCACGAGTGACCGGTTACACCATGTTACGGACCGAGAGTATGGGTGCAAATGTTCCAGACTTATTCGAAATGGATGTGCATATAGTAGCCAATTTTTGAAATAAGTTATATACAAATATCGGTTCAGATATTGAATACCGTTCACATGTTCGAGTTCAGATATGGATATAGATAAAGACATGGTTTTTTTTAAAAATATTATACATAATAATTGCTTGTGCTTTGGGATGGGCCATATACTTTTTGGTTATTGGATCGTGCATTTATTGGGGTAATCAATTTTGCATTTTGAACTTATTTATGGTCAAATTTACTATAATTTGATTTATTTTTTAACGATGATCCAGAAAACTTCCCATTTGAATAACGCACTTGGATTAAAATCATTTGAGAATTGACTTATCTTGATTGTATTAGATATTGTACACTACTTCTAAAAATTGATAATAGGCAACATATTGCAAATTTTAAGTAATGTTTATCTTTTTTATGCAAATTAGAGCAATTAATAAACATATATTCTCTTATATTTGATGCATATTTATTCACTAAGCATCTGATATATATCCTCGACCACACCGTATTTGTCTCCTCAGTATCTGCACCATACCTATTTCTATTTTTTGCGGACATGATTATGATATTTTCTTACCAATTGAAACCCATATTTATTTGTAGTTTTAGAAAGCTGATACGTAAGTGTCATATCGGAACCGTGTCTGATCCGTTTGCACACCTAGCCGAGAGTATCACCTGTGACATTCCTTGCACTTCCCATAATTGGCCGATTTGAGGGGCCACATCCAAGTTTCATCGCATAAAAATAAAAATTAATAATATCATTATTTCATTGCAAAAGATTTAAGATATATTCTGCTTGTCAATTACACGCCGCAAGCTAATATTATCATCGTCAACTTTGATCTAAACCTAAGATATACTTAATTTGTAGAAACATAGTCTAAATTGACCACTAATTTTAATGTTACATGCATAATGCACGGTCCAATACGACAGATTAAGTTCACAATTTTTTTCCGTAAGCAGACGACGAGCAAGAAACATTTGGTTCACACTTTGAGAAGGGCCGAGAGAGAAACGCTCCACTGAAGGCCCAATATTCTTTAAGATTGTAGTGAGATGCAAACATACGAAATCTACTTGTTGGAAGTAAACTCATAATTTACTTCTTTTCTGCACGCTGAATAGATAAAATCATAGATTAACTACATTCCAGTACTCTGAGGTATCATGTAAACATACGGATAATCTTGAAGTCTGCGTATCTGCACTAATAACCTTGAGATTGCCAATTGTAATTACACCGGTGGCTATAGAACATATCTTAACATCGTTTGTTTTTGCTAACTTTGAGTTCGTCTTAACATCGTTTGTTATTGCTAACTTTGAGTTCGTGAGAGATGTAAATTATAGCGTTAAAGTTAGGATTCGATTTTTGATTAGCTTTAGGATTAGAGTTGGGGTTAGGAATAGGGTCGTAGCGGTGATTGCCGACTAAATGTTTTCATTGTTACAAGTTATAACCCTGATTTTATCTCTTATGGTCAATAATTTTTGCTGTGTGATTCTAATTTTATTGTTATTTAATACACGATTTGTGCTTGCGCAAACAACAAAGTCGTTGTAGTATAGTGGTGAGTACTCCAACCTCTTCCCTGGTTATTATTAGTCCCACATCGGTCAGAGTGAGGACTGGCAGGGAGCGAGGGCACTGTAAATTGGGGCCTCGGCGCTCGGTTGAGAGCATCTTTGCGCTTGGGGCAATGACGCAGCTAATGAGGTATTAACCGAGGCGCGTCAATTGCTGGTTGAAAACTATTTCCAAACCCCCTCCTCGGCCCTTGGTTCAGCCTTGGGCCGTCGAGAATTTCTGGAAGGGCTCCCTCTAACCCAGGGTAAAGCCCTACAATTCTAACTTCTCTGAAACTTTCTAATTTCTAATTTTTTCTCTTAATTTTTTTGCCGAACTTGTTTCCGTATTAAAAAAAAAAGAAATAGTGGCATTTACTGCAAAAAAAAAAAAAAAAAAAAACTGGCCAGCTTAAAGGTTTTTGTACTAGTGGTAGTGATGGATATATCATTTTTCTTATTATGGTTGACGCAATTAAAAAAGTTAATTTAACAAAAGAGATTTTGTCCTTTTCATTGTTTTTAAAACATTATATCTGTATTTTACAATAAGCAGAGATAAAGTTTATACAATTGATTATTCATTTTCCTCTTTGTTCCTAATATTTTTTCATCAGTGTTTTTTCTCACAAACATAGACGAAGTCTATATAATTTTTTTATAAACAAAAGTCTATATAATTATATAAAAGTTAATAAAATAAATCAAGATATAAATAAAAAAACAATGAATTAGAACTTATTCAAGAATATCATGGCCATAAAATATTGACTCAAATAGTAAATGATTTGAGGTGGATTATAGATTGTCACGATTTCAATTCCCACGCTATTCGTCTAAAAAATAATTATAAAATATTTCAATGGCATCTGTTAAATAAAACTTTAATCTTTTTATATAATTAATTTCCACGAACAAACATATAAAATTTTAAGCAATAACTTCATTTGAGTTGCACACAAAAGAACGTCATTGTCAATATTGAACTAATTTCGATAAATTAGTTTTTTTTTCACGTGCATAATGCATGCGCATGTAATCTAGTAAGGACGAAAAGAAAAAATATTATGTTATTTAACTGATTAATTATTGGAGCAATTCAAATTTTTTAGCTAATGAAAATGTTATATAATTACATAACACTATCAAATAGCTATCGGATTTCATTTTCCAGTTTACACAGCATACCTCTACTATCTGACAGTTGCTATCAGCTTTCGTTTTCCAAATTGAAGGAGAAAATGAGAAAATTGAAATTAAAGCATTCTACTTAACGTGTAAATTTTTTCAAATTCGATATACAAGTCTTTCGATTAAAAAATGTGTGACGATGACCATTTTTATTCTAATTTAGGTGTTACCTACTGTAGGCTGTCTAAAAACCACAACATATAGTTTATCCCCATCAAACACTGATGATAGAAGTTACAATTCGACGACTTTCAGAATGCTATAATTTAAAGATTTTCACGTATATCGAGAAATGTTACAATCTGACGACCTCCACGGCAACCGATGAAAACTCTGATCAGCAGCCTTCACAATTAACGACTCTCACAACGATCGTCGCAACGCAGCTTCTAAACGTTGCATGGACGCAACTCAAATACAACTGCAAACGTGTACCTCCAAAACAACTGCAAACGCAGCTCCAATACAGCTGCAAACGCAGCTCCAATACAGCCACATGCACAGCTCAGAGTTCAAACGCGGACGCAGCAGTTCGAGTTCAGTTGCGAATGCAACTTCCATACCGCGCGTTCGAACGCAGGTCCACGCCCAGAACGCATATCCTACGTTTGACTCGTTCAAACACAAGTTGAACGGTTCCAAAACTGTTTCCTACGATTTGAGGGCGGTTACACCCCACATAGGAGTGAATTAAGGGGTTGTTACACCCCCTTAATCCCCTATAAATAAGAGGAAACTCAACCGAGTTGAGGGCTGGAATTTTTGGATCAAAAACGATCTGAAGAGATCGGCATTCAGCAATGGAGATCATCTTCAACTTCAGCAACGAGGAACTCGTTTTTGGCTATAACCGACTTTCGGTTCAAATCAACTCTTTTACAAGAGTTTAAACTCGCTTTGAGTTCCTAATTTGGCTATAACCGACTTTCGGTTCAAATCAACTCTTTTACAAGAGTTTAAACTCGCTTTGAGTTCCTAAACTCGTTAAGAGTTAATTTCAAACCAAATCAACTCTTTTACAAGAGTTTAAACTCGCTTTGAGTTCCTAAACTCGTTAAGAGTTAATTTCAAACAAGCTTTGCAAGTTCTCCACAGCGTCAAATCGTGAAGAGAAGATAACGTTCCAGCGAGATATTCGGATCGTCAACGGAAAGTAAACTCGTCACGAACGTCGAGAGAAGCATTTCATCGCTACCGTGAAGAACCCAGATTTAAATAAAGGGGAGGATCTCTATCGATCTTCTTCTCTTTTGTAATCGGAAATCAAATACAAAAAGTTTATAATTACTTTTTCTAAATTCAGTTAGAGAGATATTGTAATCGAGAGAGTTGTAATCATTCTTTTTCTAAGCTGTTAGAGAGAATGAATCAAATTCAATTATCCAATTCTTCTTTGCAAATTTTCCACAAACACCTACTATGACAATAATATTTCATGGTTACCCCCGACAGCCCACAAGGTGGGGGCTCACAAGGTCACGAGATATGGCTATCAATTTTTAATTATTAGACATTATAAGACTTGTATTATGGGTCTGTGCTATGAAAGAGGTGTTCGATATGAAGGTGTGGGCATAATTGATGCGGTATAAACATGTACCAAAAAGGTTGCAAGTGCACAACCGTGTCAAGTTATAGTATTTAAGATATCGATCCCACGAGGAAGGTGTTTTGTAGGAGAAAATATGAAATTGGTTCTTATTTTGTGTGCGTGACAAATAGGAATGATAAGTGAATGTGATTGTGAAGAGATTGAGAGAGTGAAAGTGGTGTGTAAATAGGTGCAAAGTGTAAATGAGAGTGAGTATGAACAATAAGGTGAGAAGGGAAAATGAATAAAATCAAGAAACAAATAAAAAATTCAAGAATGAAGAACAAAATTCTAGAATAAAAGAAAATGCAAGAAATTAAAGATGGTGGATTCAATTATAGATATGGGTAATCTAAAATTGAACCCACTTCTTAGAAAAGGGTGATTCCCTAGAGGGTTCTAGCCTAAAGGCGAATCAAACAAAATAAAAATAAACAAAAAGAAAAACTAAACCCAAGAGGGTTCTAGCCTCAAGGTGAATAGTGCAAGAAATTAAAATCTAACTACAAAATAAATTGCAAAATCTAAACTACAAAATAAAATTGCAAGAATTAAATGCAAGAAAATAAATCTACTCTATAAGCATGAAATAAATCTAAGGCAAGAGGGTTCTAGCCTCTTGGCTATTTAACAAGAAAATAAAATCTAACTACAAGCATAGAAATAAATCTAAACTAATAAGCAATAAAAGAGAAAAAGAAAAGAAATGCAAACCTTCAAATAATTCTCCATCTTCATCTTCATCTTCATCATCCAACAAAGAGAAGAAGAGAAAAATTTAAAGTGGTGAAAAAATTATGCTCCAATAAGAATTCTGACTTCACAGTTGGCTTCGTCTCGTCGAGATAGGCGATTTTCATATATTATATGTTAAATTCCGCCTTCCGGATTGGGAGATATCGTCGTTTCTTTGCAGCCAACTATGTTGATACATTTTTTTTTTCATATTTAATTTATTTTTATTTTCTCCGGCTTCTACAAGCTACTCGGCTTGATTCTGGGATTGGGATTTTTGACTCTTGCTTGTGTTCTTCATTTAATTCATGGGTTTTTGTTGAGATAAGAGATCTTGGGCTTTATTCTTCACTAACCTGCAATTAAAGATAAAAAACAATTATTAGTGGTATATTTATTCATTAAAAATAGATAATGAGGGTATAAAATTGTAATAAAATGTGATTATCAAATACCCCCACACCTAAACTTTTGCTAGTCCTCTAGCAAAGAAAATAAAAAGAAAATTCTAATTCACTTTCGCAGGAATCGCGGTTGTATTTAGCGCATACAACAAGCCTTTAAACCCCTAGGTTACCCTAGTGGACGAGTTGTAGTCTCGTGAGGGTTTGCAGTGAATATACCCACAAAATTCAGTCAACTTGCCAAATTAAAAAAATCAGTAAATAACTAAATTCATTTGATAACTTTTAGATAATCTAATTGGAGCCGGTTATCACTCAAGAAAACATTTTTATATATAACTCTAAGGTATATTTTTAAGAAAAGCTTCTCATTGTAGCAATACAAAACCAAGCTAAACTTAGAAATTTAATTTAAAAGTTTTGAAAAGAACATGCTAACTCTTTGTTTTAAATAATTTTCAAGTTGCTTGATTTAAAATATTTTCCAAGACCATATATACAACTATAAAACATTTATTAGTTTTTTTTAACTCTTTCTTCCTTGGTGATTTTTTCTACTTTAACGGGCTTTCTAAGTGACCATTTAACGAGTTTTGGGCCAATGGATCCCAACCCAAATGGGCTTAGGTCATTAAGTATGGAAATACTCCTTGGGCTTAATTACTCGGTCAGCTTAGGCTTTATAAGATAGAATCACCTTGAATTAAAGAGTTTTTTTTTTCTTTTTGGTGCCCATTTTTCGCACTCTTCTTTTGCAATTTTTTTTTATATATGTATATATATTTTGAAAATATGTAAATCAAGACACTTTGAAAAAAATTATCTTCAACTCTAAGTTAAGCATGCAAAAATTTCATTATTTTAAATAAAAATCCAAGTTAAGGCTTAAATAAAGTATACTACTTTGAAAATCATTTCTTAAGAAATTTATTTAGAGTTATCATAAAAGGTGATCTTAAGTAAATAACCAACTAGGGATTAGAAATTTTCAAATTTATCAAATAAATCAATTATTACATAACTCCATCAATTTGGCAAGTGACGATATTTTTATAATTTTTTTTAAAAAAGAAAAAGGAAAAAAAAATGTAGCTAAAAATGTAAAATAAAGAGAAAAAATAACTAATTCCCACCCCCACACCTAAATTTTGCATTGTCCTCAATGCAAACTTTTTTTTTTTTCTTTTTTTTTCTTTTTTTTCTCTTTTTTTTTCTTTTTCTTTTAAGCAACTGAACAAGAAACTCTCAAATGAGAGAAGAATAAATTCTTTTTATTATTCTGAAATAAACAAAATAAACAATGTAGAATGAAATATTCAACATGAAGAGTTCCTGTTCTACATTGAATCCTACCTTACTGTTGAAAATTCTTCCCCGGATTTTAAACAAATTCAGAATGATATAATTAATAATGTGAATTTCCAAGCATTTCGGGGTGTTCAGTAATTCATGCAACAAGGTAAGGTAGGTATTATTGGTGTCATGCATTTTGTATTTCTTAATGAACTTAGACTCTTGTACTGTGAAGTTTTGTTTTCTAACAACCAATTCTTCTGTGAAGTTCTGAAAATTTGGTTGTTGATTATTCTCCAAGAATCTAAGTTCATCAAGAAAGAGTTCTTCAAAATTTAATTCAAAGCAGCAAATGTTTAACACAGTTTTATTATTCTCAAGGACCTGATCTGCTTCTTCTAAAAACTCTAACTCTTCATCAAAAATTTCCTCAAAACTTAAATCACACTCTTCTTCTTCTTCTTCTTCTTCTGATCTTTCCTGAATGTAGTTTATTTCTAGAGGCTGATTATTTGGTTGGTCCCCTGGATTAAAAATGTTGAGATCAGCAGTCAAATTCCCAAAGGACAGCTTCATTTGACCAGTTCTACAGTTGATGAGAGCATTAGAAGTGGCTAAGAACGGTCGTCCTAAGATGACAGGTGTCTGTCCTTTGGGATTGGAAACAGGCTGTGTTTCCAAGACTACAAAATCTACTGGAAAAATAAAATCTCCAACCTTAATCAGAACATCCTCTAACTCACCCATAGGGACCTTAACAGATCTATCAGCCAACTGTAAGGTGCATTTGGTTGGGTTCAGTACACCTAGACCCAATTGCTGATAGACTGAATATGGAAGCAAATTGACACTGGCCCCTAAGTCTAAAAGCGCCTTATCAATGTGAGTATTACCAATGATACATGAAATGATGGGGGAACCTGGATCTTTACGTTTCAAATGTATGGGATTTGATAGTATTTCACTGATATTGGCGGCTAAAAAGACTTTCTTTGGGACATTTATTCTCCTCTTCTTAGTGCATAATTCTTTTAAAAATTTAGCATAAGATGGAATTTGTTCAATTACATCTAAGAGAGGAATATTGACCTTAACCTGCTTGAATGTTTCTAGGATCTTCTCCTCCTGAGGAGAGTGTTTCCTAGACCTGAGTCTATCTGGAAAGGGAGCAACCGGTCTAAATCTATCAAAAGCAGGCTCAGGTTCGGGTTCAGGTTCTTGGTCATCTGAGGGGAGTGCTTGTTGAATAGATTCATCAGAAGGAGAAGGAGAAGGAATTTGTACAGGATCAAGAGTTTGACTTGGAGGAGTTCTCACTTGATTATCGACCTGTCTACCTGACCGAAGTGAATGGATTGCATTCACTTGGGCTTCGTAGGATGAACTACATCCTGTGTTCTTAGGGTTGACCACGGGTTGACTCGGAAATTTTCCTTTCTCTCTTTCACTCACGGCACTAGCTAGTTGACCAAGTTGGGATTCTAATCTAGCTATAGCTTGAGTGTTAGAGTCGAGCATTTATCCGGTTGATTGCATGAAGGAATTCAACGTGCTAGACGTTTGAGTCAACATATTCGTGGTTTGAGTAGAGCTTAGCGAGTACTATTAGGATTTGGGACGTTGAGCTCGAGTTTGGGCCTCTTTTCGAAAACATCCACATATGACCGGTTACACCATGTTACGGACCAAGAGTATGGGTGCAAATGATCCAAATTTATTCAAAACGGATGTGCATATGGTAGCCAAATTTTTAAATAAGTTGGATACAAATATCGGTTCAGATTTTGAACATTGTCCACATGTTCGAGTTGAGATATGGATATAGATAAAGACATGAATTTTATTTTAAAAAAATTATATGTAATCATTGCTTGTGCTTTGGGGTTGGCCATATACTTTTTGGTTCTTGGATTGTGCTTTTATTGGGGTAATCAATTTTACATTTTGAACTTATTTATGGTCAAATTTATTGGGTCCTTTTGTTTTGATGATGTTTAACAAATAATTTACATTTAATATTGTTTGTCTAGTGTTTGTATTTCGTATTTATTCTAGGCAAATAATATGATGGAGGATGGATAGAATTGCACTTCAACGATCATATCCAATGGAGGTTGGCGGAATAGTGGTATGAAGCCTCGCAATTCAAGTTAAAGATCCAATTACAAGCTTCATCCGCATGTTTACCAAGACAAGCTACAATGAAGAACATCAAGCTTGGGTATATTTAGTTTAGGAGTTTATATTATGTGCGTTAGATACTTTAAGCTCATATATTAATCACACACACGTATTTGTTGATTTTGTTTATTTTATCAAAATTTAGGTGTTTTTTGTGAAAATATTGTTTTATTTGTTTATAGACTTCATAACAATGGTTTACATCTTTCTTTAAGTCTATAAAATTAGTTTACAAAGTTTCAAAAGTTTGTTTAAGTCAAATGTCAAAAACATATATGTTTAGTTTTCATGTTTTTGGACATATTTGAAAAATAATGAGTTTTCACAAATGGGAAGTGCAATTCCAAAAATTCTTTTTGAAACATGTTCATTAATATGTTTATAAACATTTCCCAAAGTTTCATAATTTTTAGAATTTATTTGCTATTTTTAAAGGCACTTCAAAGTTCAGTTTTACTATTTGATTCAGGCTGATAACCTGTTATCAGTCGACTGGTAAGTCGACTGATGACATCAATCGACTGATGTGTCGACTGAAGAAAACGCCTGGAATAAGCAAAAGTTTCTGTTTTATTTTCTGGTCGACTGATGGCGACATCAGTCGACTGAAATGGACGTCAGTCGACTGATGAGCTGGAAAATGAATACAACGACCAGCTCATCAGTCGACTGATGATTCCCGTTAGTCGACTGATAGCAGTCCAACGGCTAGTTTTCCAGATTTTATTGTTTCCGTTTTTTGTCTTTTAGCTTGGGTTTTCTTGGTTCTTTGGGGTTTCTATATATACCCCATTGCATTAAATTTTCTGAACCACCAAGAGAGTTTATAAAAAGTGTTTAATCAAGTTTAAAAGAGTTTTAAGTTTGTTTAAGGTGTTTCAAGCCTTGTTTCAAGCCTTGTTTCAAGTTTAGTTTGTGAAAAGAATTCCACAAGAGCTAGAGGAGATCACCATTTGCTGTTTGAGCTTCACTCTTCTCTCTCTCCCTCTTGTTATCTTTTGAGAAGTTTTTCTAAATTCTATTTCTAGGTATTTATTGTTTTAATCTTAATTTTATAAGCTAGATCTTAAATTGAGTTTAGACTTGTTTTGATTTATCTCATTGTTACACACACTCACTTGAGCTTTTAGTATTTGCATACATAGTATATTTGGGTTGTGGGATTGTAACATCGAGTTGAGCTTAATTGTGTTCTCACCCATTATAGAGAACAAATTTGTATTGAGAGCTATTATTGTGAGGTTCACTTTGTATTACACTAGTACACTGAGAGGAGTGTGTGGTGAGAGATGAGGTCGTCCTAAGAGGAGTGGGGTAGGTGGTAATGCTTAGAGGTATGTTGTAATTCCTAACACTTGATGAAGACACGGGCTAGAGACCAACACTTGAGGTGGTAGTTAGTGTGTTTACATTGTGAGTGATTGTAAAGTTGTCGGTGAGCTAGAAACCGAAGTTGTGTAGCAGTGTAAACGTTATTCGGGTGAGCGTAAAAAACCCGGTTGTGATAGTGAAGATCTCCTCGAGGTGAGGAGCGGAGACGTAGGTCGTAGGGACCGAACTCCGTGAACATATCGTGTGTTTGCGTTTGTCATTGGCTTTCATTTATTTGTGCTCATTGCTTATCTCTTTCTTGACGCCATTGTCATATGCTCATTGTTTAGTTTGTCCACTATTTAGTTTTGTTTATTTCACCATTGTGTTATTTGTATATCATTGCACATATATTGTTCATATCTCATTTGCTAGGATATATTTATTAATTAGTTTTAATTTGGCATAAATCGAATTAGATTAGCATATTGCCCTATTCACCCCCTCTAGGGCTGTAGGCTGTCTAAAAATCACAACAAATAGCTTATCCCCATCAAACACTGATGATGGAAGTTACAACCTGATGACTTCTACGTCAATAGATGAAGACTACAATCTAAAGCCTTTCACGTAGATCGAGCGATGTTACAATCTGAGGACCTTCACGACAACCGATAAAAACTCTGATCAACAGTCTTCACAATCAACAGTGAGAGTTACAACCTGACGACTCTCACATTTTAAGGAGCTAAAGTGAAGATTACAAAGCAACGATCTTCACGAC
>NW_017972735.1:90382-100968 GCF_001876935.1 Asparagus officinalis
CAATCTCTTCAGACCAAAACGCGGAGTTCATCTCTACGTCTCAATAACGCAACATGTGCGTTTTAGCTGCCGAACGCAGCTCCAAGCATAAACTTGTGCGTTTTAGCTGTCGAACGCAACACCAAGCACAAACATGTGCATTTCCAGCTACCAAACGCAGCTCCAAACTCTACAAACGCGGGTCCAAACTCTGCAAACGCAGGTCCAAACTATGCGTTCAAATGCCAAAAACGCAGACGCGGTTCAAGCTCGGACGCTGACGTATCATTTAAACCATGCGTTCTAACGCAGGTTCATGCCCAGAACGCATCTCCGTGTATTTGACTCATTCAAACATGGGCTGAACGGTTCCAAAACTGTTTTCCACTTAATGGGGGGTTACACCCCATGATCACCCATTAAGGAGATTTTGGGGGGGGGGGGGGGGTTACACCCTTAATCCTTATAAAAGGGCAGAAAACTCAACTGAGTTCGGGGGCTCTTTTCCGACAGCAAAGAGGAGATCTTTTAGCAGAGCACTGTTCGGAGCATTTTTGGAGCTTTTCATCCTTAGCTTGAAACCGATCTTCGGTTAATCAATCAACTCTTTTACAAGAGTTTAAACTCGCTCTGAGTTCATAAACTCGTTAAGAGTTAATTTCAAACTTGCTTTGCAAGTTCTTCACAACGTCAAATCGTGAGGAGAAGACAACATTCCAACGAGGTATTCAGATCGTCAACGGAAAGCAAACTTGACACGAGCATCGAGGGAGGCATTCCATCGCCACCGTGAAAGAACCCAGAATTAAACAAAGGGGAGGGTCTCCGTCGATCCTCTTCTCTTTTGTAAATCGGGATACCGATTGAGAGGAATTGCAATTTCTTTTTCTAAAGCCAGTTAGAGAGAAATTGTATCGAGAGAATTGTAAACATTCTTTTTCTAAGCTGTTAGAAAGAATAAATCAAATCCAATTTTCTCATTTTTTTTCTTTGCAAATTGTCCCACAAACAAGGGCACTTTCAAAATTTACTATAATTTGATTTATTTTATTAATAATGATTCGGAAAACTTCCCATTTGAATAACGCACTTGGATTAAAATCATTTGAGAATTGACTTATTTTGGTTGTATTTGATATTGTACACTACTTTTAAAAATTGATAGTAGGCAACATATTGCAATTTTAAGTCATGTTTATATTTTTGATGCAAATTAGAGCAATTAATAAACATATATCCTCTGATATTTGATGCATATTTATTCACTAAGTATCTGATATTTGATGCATATTTATTCACCAAGTATCTGATCTATATCCTCAACCGCACGATATTTGTCTCTTTAGTATTCGTACCATATCTATCTCTATTTTTTTCGGACATGGTCATGATTTTTTCTTACCAATTGAAAGCCATATTTATTTGTAGTTTTAGTAAGCTGATACATATATAGTGTCATATCGGAACCGTGTCTGATCCATTTGCACACCTAGACGAGAGTATCACCTGTGACATTCATTGCACTTCCAATAATTGGTCGATTTGAGGCAGTAGCGTAGCCAGGATTATTTTTTTGCCCTGAACGAAAAATAAAGGTGACTACGCCACTGCCTTCGCCTTCCCCTTGTTCCCCCTCTCCTCCGACTCGGCGCCATCGTAGTATACCTTTCAGAAACCCTAACCCTGACGAGAACTCAAGAACGACAACCAAATCGGAGGAAAAGCGCCCTAGAAAGCTCAAAACGACAACCAACCGAACTCCGGTGGCGGTGAATCCTGGTCGTAGATGGCGTCACCCCCGCAATTTTTCACTTTCTTGCCCTGGGCAGCTGCCCAGGCAAGCCTTCACTGGCCACGCCTCTGATTTGAGGGGCCACATCCAAGTTTCATCAACTAAAAATAAAAATTAGTGCTAATATTATTTCATTGCAAAGATTTAAGATTTTGCTCGTCAACTTTGATCTAAATCTAAGATATACTTAATTTGTAGAAACATAGTTTAAATTAACCACTAATTTTAATGTTATATGCATAATGCACGGTCCGATATGACAGATTAACTTCACATTTTTTATTCGTAAGCAGACAACAAACAAGAAACATTTGGTTCACACTTCGAGAAGGGCCGAGAGAGAAACGCTCCACCGAAGGCCCAATATTCTTCAAGATTGTATAGGCCGTAAATCGACAGAGATGCAAACAACCACCGGGGGCAAAATGCAACGCAATCTACTTGTTGGAAGTAAACTCATTGTTGCTGTAATATAAAATAAAAACATTGTTACCAAAAATTATTCAGCTTGGGTTGAGTCGCGGACTAGGTCGCTCTCTTTAAGACGTTTCGCGGCTCTGCCCAAGAGTGCAAGCAGTATCACAACCCCGTCGTCCCCAGGATAAAACAGCCCAGAATCTCCTCTGTCTCGGACCTCAACTGCACTGAAAGAGGACGACAATCCAACACCCCCAAACAATGCTCGGAACCAAAGTGTTTTGAAATAAACCTTCTGAGAATGAACGTTTTAAAAAAATAGAGCACATGTAGAGAGCGTGAGAGACAGGAGAAGAGAGAATTGAAGAGGAAAAATATTTTCTGATTTTTTTAGAATGACTGAAAGCAGAGATATATATAGGCCAATTGAAATAACTGTTTCCCACAAGATCCGAACAAACTGGACGAGGCCGTTCAAAAAAATATTTTCTTTAACTTAGTGGGCTCTGAAAATATCTCATAACAGAGTTATTGGCTAACAAATCTCTGTTCATGACTTCGTCTGTAAAGACTAAGTCAAAAAACACTAAAACTGAAAAGTTGAAGAGAAGGGTGGGCTTCATGGGTTGACCAATTGGGTTTCATAGGTCGACCCATGAGGAATTTGCATCCAGGTTTTAAAAAATTCACACTGTTTCAACACTCATAAATTATTTCTTTTCTGCATGCTGAACATATTAACTACATTCCAGTGCTCTGAAGTATCATGTAAACATACAGATAATCTTAAAGTCTGCGTACCTACACTAATAATCTTGAGATTACCAATTGTAATTACACCGATGACTATAGAATGTATCTTAACATTGTTTGTTTTTGCTAACTTGGTGTTCGTGAGAGATGTAAGTTAGCGTTAAAATTAGGATTCGAATTTTGATTAGCTTTAGGATTAGAGTTGGGGTTACGAATAGGGTCGTAGCGGTGATTGCCGACTAAATGTTTCCATTGTTATAACCCTGATTTTATCTCTTATTATTATGGTCACTATTTTTTGCTGTGTAATTCTAATTTTAGTATTATTTAATACAGATTTGTGCTACATCAAACACCAAAGTCGTTGTAGTATAGTGGTGAGTATTCCCGCCTGTCACGCGGGTGACCCGGGTTCGATCCCCGGCAACGGCGTATATCTATTTTGGCTTTCAATACTCCAACCTCCTCCCTGATTATTAGTCCCACATCGGTCAGAGTGAGGACTGGCAGGGAGCGAGAGCACTTTAAATAGAGACCTCGGTGCTCGGTTTAAAGCAGCGCTATGGTTTACAAAAGTTACAAAACTATCTCTTATAGGTTCCCCCGATATTCAGTCCTAGAACTGATGAGCGGTGCCCTCGACAGGTCAGTCCTTGAACTGATGAGAGGGAAGAGAGTAAACCGACCTCTCTCGGCCCTTGGGTCGTGAGAATTTTTGGAAGGGCTCCCTCTAACCTGGGGTAAAGCCCTACAATTCTAACTTCTCGTAAACTTTCTAATCTAATTTAAAAATAAGAATATTTGTAGTCCCTAGCAAAAAAAAATGTTAACCAGTTTAAAGCTATGAGGGTGTAATGAAAAAAAAAATATACTATCTAACTGATTAATTATCGGAGTAATGCCTTGTTTTCCCCCAAATAACCTCTACTCTCTAACAATAGCTATCAGATTTCATTTTCCAGTTTGAAGGAGAAAACAAGAAAAACGAAATTAAAGCATTCTACTTAACACGTAATATTTTTTGATTCAATATAAAAGTATTTTTGATTCAATATAAAGGAGAAAATTACTTGGCGATTACCGTTAGGCCTTGGGACATTTATACATAACAATTATTTTGCGCTTTGGGATGGGTCATGTGCTTTTTGGTTATTGGGTTGTGCTTTTATTGGGGGTAATCAATTGTGCATTTTGGACTGATTTATGGTCAAATTTATGCCAATTATTTGATTTATTTTATTGGTTATGACTAAGGAAAATTTGCCTTTGAATAATGCACTTATTAGATAAAAATCATTTGGAAATTGAATTATCTTTGTATTTTAGATATTGTGCGCTACCTTTAAAATTTAATAGTAGGCAATATATAGCAAATTTAGATCATGTTTATCTTTTTGGTGCAAATTAGAGCAATTAATATACATATCATCTCGTCTAGTTGGCGTATGTCAATTCGCTAAGTATTTGATTTATACGGTCAACCATTCCCATGTAGTCTCTTCAATATCAAAATTATATCTATTTCTATTTTTGCTGAGATGGTCGTGCTTTTTCCTCACCGATGAGAATCGTATTCGTCTACGTTTTTAGAAACCGGATATGAATATGATAAGTATCATATCTGAACCATGTCTGATATGTTTGCGCACCTAGCCGAGAGTATTACCCTTGAGCTCGCTGCAGTTTCCATAATTGGCCGAGTTGAGCGGTCACATCCAAGATTTTAAAATTCTGCTTGTCAATTACACTACAGGGATAGCTATTACTATCATCGTTAACTTTGATCTAAGTCTAAGCTATACTTATTTTTTAGAAACATAGTCTAAGTTAACAATTAACTTCTATGTTGTATGCATAAAGCATGCTCTAATATGACAGATTTAAGTTCACATTTTGCTTTCCGTAAGCAGACAACGAGCAAGTAACATTCGGTTCATACTTTGATAAGGACAGAGAGAGAAACGATCCACTGAAAGCCCAAATACTTCTTAATCATTTAGGTAGAAATTAATATATATATATATATTGGAAATTAAGAATATAAATAAAGGTAATCCATGTTTATTTTTGGAATCAATAAAATCGTTTGTTAACTGGAGACGTAGGGTGGGTCAAATGCGTAATGGAATAGGCCGGGCCAATTTAGATTTGGCCCATTAGGGAACGTGTGCCCGCTTCCGCTTGTATCAGGTCACTGTCCTTCACGGACGTCGACGTCGACTTTCGCTGTCACGCAGTTTGCTTTCCCACTTGAAAGAGATATTTTATCAAGATTCCACGCCCCCATAATGACGCAAACACCCCTTCCCCATATAGGAAAGAAGAATTAAAAAAAAGGAAAAAGGAAAACATATTTTAAAAAATACGAACAAGATTGACCTTTTGAAAAATATTTAGCAAATCTAACCTAACAAAAAAATGATTAATTTTGTAAAATATCGACTTTAAAATATACTGGACCAGTAGTATTGTATAATTAATGGTCATTAGTTATGGCTAATTTGAAATGGTAATCCATTGTACTTTGGACTGAAATGGTTAAAATTTAATTAATGAAAACTAATTATATTTGACTACTAATCCCGTGTATTTTAAAATTAATATATTATAAAATTGATTTTTTTTGACCAGCTAACAAAAAAAAAATACTGATTTTGCTAATATTTTCACAAAGGGTAGATTTTACTAATTATTTTTAAAGAAATTCTCCTATAGGAAACTCTTCCCCCATTTGGTTGCTTTCTTGTAATAAATTCAAAATCCAGGGGCATTTAATAATTTTGGTAAAGCCCATCTTTGAATTGTTTTCGCCCATAAATCAGAGAGTGAGGATGACCCGATGATTGCCGGCCAAGCAAAAGGCAAAGAGCCCAGGTCTCTTTCTTTTCTATAAATTTGCAGCTCGTTTTGCTCTTTTTTTCATCTGAAGATTCGAGCTCGGATGAGCTCAAATTGAGGCATGCACGTGAGTTATATATTCCCCCACTTCAAATTTTGTTTCCTTTTAAAGTCGAAATATTATTTATGGAAACTTATGTGCACATATTTTCCCTATAATAGTGGTGATAATATATATATATATACATTTTTCACAGGAAATCCTAACTCCTAAATAGATATCTGGGCAACTTCCTGGCTATCTCCATCATTTTAAATTGTTTATCTTTAATAAGTTTTTTCGCAATTATAAAATTCTTAGTGTTTATGACATCGTTCTCTTTAACAAATGTCTATATAATTCTATGGGTTGGGCTTGCGGCTGATCTCTTTAGTTTTCTAGTTGGTGTATGCATCTTTGACTTCTTGACTGATCTTTTGTTTTTTTTGTTTGGAATTCTGAGAAGCGTGCCGCAAAAAGGGATGAGTTTCCACTATAAAAAAAGAGAGTACAAAGTAGAGATTACAAGATCACTAAACTAACCTCTCAAACAAATCTCTCAAATCTCTCAAACTAAACCCTCAAACAAATTGCTCAGAAAGATCTTTCTTTTCTGTGCTCAAAATCACCTTCAAGCTACCTAATTAATCGATGGAAAACCCTAAAAAACGTGACTCTATTTATAACAAAACACAATCCCAAATAAATTATGATTCTAAAAAATGAGTCTGCCACACCCTGGTGTGGTACACACCACACCAATGACAAACATGTCAGATTCTGTCATACCAGGGTGTGACAGACACCACACTCATGACAAACAGGGTAAATTCTGTCACACCCTACCATCTGGGTATAGCATGTCACATGGGTGTGGCAGACACCACACCGGGGTGTGGTGGAGTATGTCTTACTCATTTTTCACGTTTTCCTCAATTCTTTTCCTCAATTCCTTCGCCGTTTTCACAGTATAATCACTATTGTTCATTGTACATGTATATATTTATATCTTCACTTTATACCACATTCTTTATAAATTCTAAATGTGTCTCCAGGCCTAAACTTATCACTCAAGAGGTTTCTTTCTACATGCAGACTATCAAAGATTCAGAGGGAGATCTGGGGATCAAGAAGTAGAAGAGGTACCATATTTTCTCTGCTTATAATTACAGAGCTTATTCTGACCATTAATTTTGTGAATCGCCATGATCCGAGTTCTTTCCCTGCTATAATCTCTTCAGAATATTTTGTTTACTTTTATTATTATTTTGCGTTTTTTTTCTTCTTCTGCCAACCTCAGTGGTCCTTAAGATATAATTGAGTCCGAATGTTCAAAGATTCTTGTTTAATTGAGACTCCACGCAACAATCGTCATCTGTCATGATCCTATTATTTTGGACTTGTTATATGGCCTTTTCACTTTGCTTTCGTTTTGTTTCTTGAGAAGTCAAAATTGAACTGGTTCATCCTCAGATTCCTTTGATTCTTATCAGGGAGGGGGGGAAAAAATTATTTTAGTGAGCAATCATGCAATTCTGAGCTGTTGATTTTTGCTCCTTATCAAAGGAACTCCATCTGCATCTGTAATACTATAATATTAAGGTTAATAGGTGCTTGTTTCTCAGTACCTTCCCCTAGAGAACTCCTAGCTAGTTGACTCGTCCATTTGATTAATCATTAATTAATAGCAAGCATTAAAAAAAAAAATTCTATCAAGCATGAAAATAGTCAGGGTCTTGGCCATTTGAAACAGCCAGTAATCTTATTCTTCTGCTGCTGATGATGAGGAAACTAGAGTCTCTACACTCCATAAGATCACTGAAGATTAGTTGAGAGGTATATTATTGTTTTCTGATTTGGGTTTCTTTACTACTCTCCTCTTATTGTGAATGCAGTTTTAACATTTAACAACTTGGCTTTGGAATATTTGAATTTTTTTGGGAGTAAATCTCTGCTCAATAAGCTAATGGTGTTGGATTTTGCTTATTGGGTCTTTTATTTGTTATCATCTTTTTACATGCTTGATATTAGATACCGCGGATTAAAACTATCTACATCTTTTTTTTTGGTAATATGATTTAAGTTCCTTTACATAACTGAAGTGTTGAAATTCCAGGTTTTACAACTTAGAAGAATCGAAGAATCATTGTGAAGGATACTTCTTTGTTGTGAAGAAGTGATGGAGGAGTACGAGGATAAGTATACCAAAGATGGAACTACCGATCTCCGTGGAAATCCTTCTCTCAAAAAGAATACTGGAAGATGGAGGGCTTGTCCCTACATTCTGGGTATGATGTTTATAAAGAGTTAATTGCACATGGAACACGTGTAATATCGTCGTTTTGAACTTACTACCCCTATAGTTTCGTTTGGCAGATATTGTTCCTGGGTGAATTCTTTTGACTATTTTTTTACCCTCAGATAGACTCACTAATGTCATCCCTCTCGCCAGTGTCTGCCTAAATTTCACCCAAGATAAAGGAGCCAAAATAATCCTTATAGTTTGTTTGCATTCATTAGTTTCCACATCATTTTCTGAACTATTTGATTTATTTGTCTCCGTTTATGCTTGATCTCTATCCTCAACATTCTTATTACCTCTGCAGCAAATGAATGCTGTGAAAGATTGGCATACTATGGGATGAGCACCAATCTGGTGAACTTCATGAAGGAGTTCCTCAATCAAGGAAATACCAGTGCAGCCAACAATGTCACCAATTGGTCAGGGACGTGTTATATTACGCCCCTCCTTGGGGCTTTTATAGCCGACGCTTATTTAGGACGATACAAGACGATTGCCAGTTTCATGATGATCTATATCATGGTAAGATACACCGAGAACCCTGTTCAACTCTGCTTTCTATGTGTTCTGTGTTTAAAGGTACCATTTTTTTTATAGAGAAGGCCCGAGGATTAAGTTATCGATAATAAAGAGATCTGATATTTACAAGGCTTATGTCCACTTTGGTACCCCATAGTTTACCCCTTTTTTTCACTCTGATTCCCCCAAAGTATTTTTTAACCACTTTGATACCCCAAAGTTTCAATTTCATTTTGTTAGGTCCATTTTACCCGGTCGCTAGGTACCCAAAACAACCAAATATTTGCAAAAGCAGTGGACTGTTAGGGGTTTTGGGGTGGGGTATCATGCGCTAAGCACGTGGTATCAAAGTGAAATGGGATTGCAGCTTTGGGGTTATCAAAGTACTAAAAAAATAAGCTGGGTATCAAAGTGAAAAAAGGGGTAAACTACCAAAGAGAAAATAACCCTATTCACTAAGATTTAGAAACACACAAGGAGTAATGGATGAGAAAAAAAATAAAAATTTGCGTTAGGCCTTATTCTACTATACAACATCAGTTAATCAAGACATAACTCCACTAAACGGGAAGCACTCCTCCTGATATCTTCTCCTGTCTTCACAACCATAACATTTAAACTTATTCACAGGGCTTGACACTTCTTACAATGACATCCTCCATCAAAGGCCTAAAACCGACATGCCACAATGGAGCCTGCGACCCCACATCAGCACAGTCCGCGGTAGTATTCGTAGCGCTCTATCTCATCGCTCTCGGCACCGGAGGAATCAAACCGTGTGTCTCTTCTTTCGGCGCCGACCAATTTGATGAATCTGACGAAAATGAAAACAAAAGCAAGAGCTCCTTTTTCAACTGGTTCTATTTCTCGATCAATATTGGAGCTCTCATCGCTTCGTCTGTACTTGTTTGGATACAGACTAATGTTGGCTGGGGATGGGGGTTTGGAATTCCGGCAGTGGTTATGGCTGTTGCTGTTGTGAGCTTTTTTGTGGGGACGCCGTTGTATAGGCATCAGAAGCCTGGAGGTAGTCCGCTAACGAGAATTGCTCAGGTTGTTGTGGCGGCGTCTAGGAAATGTAATGTGAAGGTTCCGAATGATAAGGCTTTGTTGTTTGAGGTTTCTGATAAGGAGTCTGCAATTGAAGGGAGTCGTAAGCTTGAACATACTGAACAACTCAAGTAAGTGTCAAAAATTTTCCCTAATATCACAGGCTTTATATGTCTGTATCCGAAAGTTCACTGCGCAAACTGTGTAACTATGTGTAGGCTCATTATTTGATGATGTTCGCGGTATGAATTAATTTAGATGCGCTTATATGATTTTTCATGACTGTTATATCTGATACTGATCTGAACTTACAAAATTTTGTTACCTTCTACTTGTAGACTAATTATCAGCTACTATTTTTATTGTTTGATCCTATGATTTACACAAAAGTTTTTAGGTCCTCTTTCTCTTCTATTCTGTTCTTAATGGAATAAAAAGGAAAAGGAAAAAAGCTCATGAGAGTCCCCACTCTTCTATTCAACTCTCTTATAAATCAACTCTCAAAGAACACATTGCCTGAGTGAGCAGGTACATGTATAGAACTATAGGACATATGTTGTTCTTCATGTAGGACAATTTATGCATCAATATTTGTGCATGTGTGTGCCTGCTCAGAGCTTAACGACTTGGTATTTATTTGAGTAACCTTCAATAACTTGGTTGGTAGCAATTAAGGAGGGGATGTGAGTTAAACTTGACGGGGGAGATGACTCATAATAGAACTGAATGAATTATAAATGCATGTAGCCGACTCCAAAAATTTGGTATTAAGGCGTTGTTGTTGGCATGTTTGTGTATGTGCATGTATTATAATTTTTCAGACATTTATTTGCAACAGATTGATATACAAAAATATAGTCAATTTTGAGTTAGAATCAACATCTTTTCACTACAAT
>NW_017972735.1:100978-140657 GCF_001876935.1 Asparagus officinalis
CCCCCCCCCCCCCCCCCCAAAAAAAAAAAACAAAAAAAAAAACAAAAAAAACAAATACTATTTATTTTAATTTTCTACTCAAAATGTTTGTTTTGTAGATTCTTCGACAAAGCTACTGTGGAGACTCAGACCGACAAGATCAACGATCAACTAAGTCCATGGAGGCTCTGCACAGTGACCCAAGTCGAGGAACTCAAGAGTGTTGTCCGCCTCCTCCCAATCTGGGCGAGTGGCATAATCTTTGCCACCGTCTACGGCCAAATGAGCACCATGTTTGTCCTCCAAGGCGACACTCTCGACCCAAGAATGGGGCCCCATTTCGAAATCCCCGCAGCGTCTCTCTCCATCTTCGACACCCTCAGCGTCATCTTCTGGGTTCCAGTCTATGACTGCATCATCGTTCCACTTGTCCGCAGGTAGGGTTAAAGAAATCTATATCTATATCTATATCTATACTATTTATAAAAGAGAATATGAGTGTCAAAACTTTCAGCTTCCTATATTGCCCCTCTTAGTAGTTATAATTCCTATGTTTAATAATTCCTCAATTCACTTAATTAATGATCTCTTATCCTTCATCCACTAGCATTAATTCAATGCATAAATCTTTTATTAGGAATTTTAATGCATAAGTTTTTTTTTTATGAAAGTCAAAGCATAAGTTACTCAATTCAAGATTCTTCCCTCATTTGTTTTCTTCTTTTGCAATTAAAGCATAAGTTACTCAATTCAAGATTCTTCCCTCATTTGTTTTCTTCTTTTGCAATTATTTTTAAATTTGTGTGTTAGTTGTATAAAATTGAGATTCTTCCCTCATTTGTTTTCTTCTTTTGCAATTATTTTTAAATTTGTGTGTTAGTTGTATAAAATTGACTGTATAGAAATTTGATGGTTATATACACATACACATATATAAACTATATAATATGATTGTTTTACGACAAATAAAAAAACATACATTGATAAATAATATAACATATAAAATAATAGTTCATAAAATATATTTTAAAATAATATTAAACAAATTACAAATAAACTCTACAAAAAAATTTAATTTTACATAATTAAACATATTAATATTATATTTATCAGAAGGTGCATGAACCTTTCAAGTCAAACTAATATTGTTGACGACACAAAAGATAAAAGATTTATCTTTTTTTTTTAATATTTGATAGCATAAAGTGCATCTTTCAATAATGCATATGTCTCTTTGTAACCGTAGGACACTAAAATTTCTCTTTTGTAATGGAGAAATAATATAAGTGAAGTAGTGTAGCTATCATTATATTTTTAATTTAAAAATATTAAACTTGAAGATTAATGGGCATCGCGAGCATCAGGTTTAGGCTTTTTGTTTGAACTTCCTAGCAACAACCAAGTGCCATCCAAAAAAGTATTTAAGATTTATTAAAATAATAACTACCGGAATATCACATTTATTAATATTAGGTACAAAATTTTGATTTTGATTTTGAAAAAAAAGATATTACTAATTATTTCACAAGTTTGCCCACGTGTAAAGCACGTGCACTATACTAGTTTAGTTTAAAAACTGATATGGAGCTCTTTTAGTTTCTAAACTGGCAAAATTTTCGTAAACCCCCACAACGCTAGATGATTATCAGATGAACCCCCATAACTTTCAAAATATCAGAAAGCCCCCATAAAGTTATGATGGGTTATTAGAAGACCCCCTTCAACTTTCAACCTTTTATGAAAGACCTCCTAAAAGTGCGAACCACATTTTACTGGAAAACTACAGCCTGTGTAATTTTACCCCACCATGCGAAAGATGCAGTTAACACCATTTGGGGAGAGGGGGAGGGGTTATGTAAAAATCTTAAAGTTGGAAGGGTTTTTCTGATAACGCCTAAACTTAAGGGGGTTTCTGACATTTTTGAAAGTTATTGATAATCGTTCAAAGTTAAGGAGGTTTCTGTTGTTTAGCATGTAGAATTTAGATAATAAAATATAAATGGGTCAAAAACATAACATGGTGCTTGTAATAATTCAAATCATAAAGGATAAAACTTTAAATGAATATTTGGTAATCAAGCGAATCGAACTTTATACCTGGTGAAATTCTATTAGTTTGTAAATTGAACTACCGCTACCACAGGTTCACTGGTCGGGAGCGTGGCTTCACCCAGCTAACTCGAATGGGCATCGGCCTCGTCATCTCAATATTCGCCATGTTAGCTGCAGGACTTCTTGAAGTTTTCAGGCTGCGTGTAATCGCGAGGCACAACTTGTATGACTCTAAAGATTTCTTGCCCATGTCGATATTCTGGCAAGTTCCTCAGTATTTCATCGTCGGAGCTGCTGAGATCTTCACTTTCGTCGGACAGCTCGAGTTTTTCTACGATCAGGCGCCGGACGCGATGAGGAGTATGTGCTCGGCGCTCTCGCTGACGACAGTTGCGCTTGGAAATTACCTTAGTACCCTTTTGGTGACAATTGTCACCGATATTACTACTAAGAATGGGAAACCTGGGTGGATTCCTGATAATTTGAATAGAGGGCATCTTGATTACTTCTACTGGTTACTGGCGATACTTAGCTTTGTGAACTTTCTAGTGTACCTTCTGATTGCTAAATGGTACACTTATAAGAAGACAATATAGATGATTTGTTGATGATATCTGATTCCAAAGTCTGTTGATCAGATGTTTAAGTGTATTCTCTGAACTCATAATGTGTAAATAGTTTTATTCTCTAGACATTTTGCAATGTTTGGCAATTCCTTGTTTGTGCTTCAGTTATGTGGATGGTGCCATTTCTTAAATATATATACTGCTTGTTATCAGATTGCAGTTCTATGGATATCCTTTTCAATCTAGAATTGGGCAAATAATAAAGCCCTCCAAGGCCAAGTGACCTTTCGGAGCGGTTTTGTGGAAAAAGTTAATAGTGTTGGGGGTTATTTGAGATTTTTAGAGCTTTGGTGTGCTATGGGAAAAGCATTGGGGGTTTGGTGGGGAAAACAAAGTCCAAGGAGGTTTCGTGGTAAACGCTGCAAAGTTTTGGGGGGGTTTGTAAAAATTTCTCTAAATTAGTAATTGGAAGAAATTTTCAAAATTGCCTCAACGGAATTTTTTTAAAGAAATCGACCCCATTCACTTTTAATTATAAAAATCGACCCATTTTGAGTTAATTACGGTACTGTCAGGGTTGCCAACCTCGACTAGTTAGTAGCCTAATTAGCACCCGCAAACCTTCCTCGCTCCTTGACCCCACTTGTAATTAGGCTACTAATTAGTCGGGGTTGGCAACCCTAACTAATTAATACCGTAATTAACTCAAAGTGGGTCGATTTTTATAACTAAAAGTGGATGGGGTCTCTTTTTTTTAAAAAAAATTATGTTGAGGCGATTTTGAAAATTTCTTCTTAGTAACTATAAAGTGAAAGAACTCGGCAAAAGTATATCTCTAATATACTTTGCTTTAAGGGTCTGTTTGGTTATTTACTAAAAACCAAGAAATGGAAATGAAAAAGTGGAAATCTCAAAAAGTACAATTTCATCCATTTCCATCCCTAAAACTTACCCACAACATCCAATAAAATATTATTTTCATCCAACAACTCATCCACCACATCTAATAAAAAAATATTTTCATCCAACAACTCATCCACCATATCTAATAAAATATTATTTTTACCCAACAACTCATCCACCACATCTAATAAAATATTATTTTTATCCACAACATCACTCAATTCATCTCATCTTATCATTTCAAATCACTTACATCATCCAATAAGATGATGACAACTCATCTCATCTCATTAACATTTTATTTCCACTCATTTCCTCCCAAAAAGCTAGAAAAACGATTTCCTTAAGTGTGAGTCACATCATCCAATAATATAATGACAACTCATCACATCTCATCTATTTTCTTATTTTTAAGAATGAACCAAACAAAAGAAAACAACCTATTACAAGAAATAAGTTATAATTCATTTCCTTATTTTTTCACTAACCAAACAATATCAAAACAATTTTTCTTAAAAAATCACTCACATCATCCTATAATAAGGTGACAACTAACATCATCTCATCTCCATTTCTTTGATTACTTTCTATTTTAAGCCAACCAAATATTCCCAAAATAATTTTTCTTAGAAATAGTTTTCCATTTCTTTGATTTCCCTCCTTTTTTAGGCAGACAAACAGCCCCTAATAGGAAAAGCAAATTCTGGGGGGTTTCGTGGTAAATTTCGCAACTAATAATTACAGCAAAACTAAAAAACTTCACTGAAAAATGACTCTGAATGATCGATTGCAACAAAAATTTGTTTAAAGGTGGTTTTTATCTATGAATTGGCAGTCAAAACTGGTTTCACTAAGGGGGTGTTAGTCAATTGGGACATTTTCATGCAAAATGGGATAATTGTTAAAGTGGAATAATATTTCGCTAGTGGGATATTTTAGTAGGATAACTAGGAACAATTTTGTGAAGCGGGATATTTTGATAAAATAACGTGGGATAAATTTTTATAATCATGAAGTATATATTTATGCATTTTGAAGATATAAATACTATTTATGTATTTTAAACTTACTATTATTAATTGATAATTGCTTACAAGAATGTTCGTTACTATTAAATAACTTTTGGTTAGACTATAAGATATTGACAATTATTATTATGATGATGGTCTAATGATGGTGATAACCGTAATAGGAAATAAGTAAAGAAAAAATAAAAAATAACAAAATAAATACAAGTTCTAGTTTTTTACCACATAGTTCCAAGCTAAAACTTTGAATAATTTGAAAGGCTAGAACTCTCATTTTTGTATAGAAAAATAAAAAAAGTGGGATAATTTTGTACCATTATCCCAATTCTAGTTTTGTTAAAGTTCTGCTTGACTAACACTGTAAAATTTTATTCTAGTTTTAGTTCTATGTGACTAACACCTTAAAATTTTGTTCTAGGTTTAGTTCTATGTGACTAACACCTTAAAATTTTATCCCACAGATTATGCCAGTTCTAAATTTAAGTTCTAGGTGACTAACCCCCCCTAAAATGGCCCTGTTTTAAAAGTGATTTTAGGGAAAACAACCTTGATGTAGAGAAGTGTAATAAATTTACAATAACAACCTCATTATATATTCCAAAAATTATTGCTATAAATACTTTAGTATAGAGTCTTTCCTGCAGTCGAATTGAGGCGTCTCTTTGTGGACCAAAGAGGGTTTTCTTGTCCGAAATATTTAATTTTTTTGGGCTGCTCACGCTATCAACTCCCCAAATAAATTCCAAGGCTAAATTCTCGCTCTTCCACTGTGAGTTTCTTCCTCCTCTAATTTAATTTTAATTTTGCTATTATTTCGTTTGATTCTATAGCTTCTTTTCTTATAATCAAATTAGTACCGATTGCTCCATCTAGGGTTCGAAAACAAAAAATGACGCCTGAATGAAAAAGGGGCACTTTCACAAATCTCCTTCGAACTTTATATTGGTTCGCATGTAACCCCCTAAACTTTGTTTATTAGCTAAATCCTTTCAACTTCAAGACCTCTCATGTATAATCTCTCTAAGCTTAAAATTTTTCGCAATTGATGTTAGAAGACAATTTGTAATTCTAGAAAACTCTAGGATATTTGTAAAAAACATGTAAACTAGAAATGTCTAGAATAATCTAGGAACTAGATATATTAAACGTGGATGTATGTAGAAAATAAAATTATATAGAATTATCTAGAAACTCGATGTATCATGAAAAATCTAAGCATTCCAGAGAATTCCTTACGAGCCTATAAATAGGCATTGAATGTAAGCTTTGTAATCAAGCTTTAAGCAATTCATAAAAAGTTGCTTCAAGTTCTTAGCCTCTTCTTATTTTCCCTTCTACTTCCTCCATTCTCAATCCTGAAAAAACTAAAATCAATTACCCATCTAGCTTCCACAACTCTAACAATTGATCCCCCCAACCCACCAACAAAAAAATTTGTAAATGGTAAATGACAGAAGTATTCTTTATTAAAAAAACTCTAATTATGGGATAGGGGTCTACTGTTGCAGATGACTAAATTGAGTTTTTTCCCTCTGAAAAACATTTTAGTTATTTGTCATTTATAGGCTTGGGGTTTTTGGAAAAAGTTGAAAGCTAGAGGGATAAGTGCGACGCCCTAAAGTTTAGAGGTGTTAGTGAAAAGTTCAAAGGGGGGTTTTAGTGAGAACCCACCCCCGAACTAGGAGGGTCTTTCAAAATTTACCCAAAAGAAGTTTTGTTTCCTAGCTAAAAGAGTTGATTCTCTCTTTTTCCTCTCCTTTCATTATCACCTCTTTCTCTCCAAAAAAATTACTAAAAATGTATACAAAAGTTTATCACTTTTAAGATACTGTGACTTTCTCAGTTCTATAGCAATTATTTCAATCCAAGGAAATGAATGAAGGCTGCCTCGAAATGCTATGCGTTGGTCCATTTAAACACAATAATAACTTATTAATTAGTTAGCTCAGTATTCCTGAACAATGCTATCTAGGGGTGGAAATGAACCAAATAATTAACAAATAGTTCGATAATTGTTCGAATAAGTATTCGGTCATATTCGATTCGGTAGTTCATTTACCACTAAACAAATATTTTTTAGTATTCGAGTTTACTAACGAATAGAATTTAACCAGATTCGTTTGTCTATTAAATATTCGTTTAAAATTTGATCATAATTTATTACTTGTATTATTGCACATATGATGTCATATTTTTAACCCACATATCATTTATACTTAAGTTTTATATATTGATTTTAAGATTTAAATAATCTTAAAATATGTTTTCTAATTAAAATTTTAATTTAAATATATATACATCATATATTATAAATGAATACATTTTATTTATGAATTCTAATACTATTTGAAAATTAAATTCTTTAGCGGTATAAATATACTTTGATATTCGATAAGTATTCGTGAATATACATGAATATTTATCAAATACCAAGTATTCGAGTTCGAATTCAAAAAACTAGATATATGAATATTAGAGTTCATATTCGAATTCGATAATTTTAAACAAATACAAATACGAACACCTTAGTATTCGATTCGATCGTTTACCACCCCTAACTATCGCGTATCATCCCATTTCAAGAAGAAGAAAAAAAAACGAGCATAAAATGTTATTTATCTCCTTTATTGACGCATATTTTGGTAAAAAAAACACAAAATCATAAATGTAGTTATATTGTGGATAGACCCCCAGTAGTATCAACCCATGACCAGCAGACCCTCCATAGTTCTCTGTACTATTTGCCCAAATGTAGATAGAACCCTTCACGATTTTTTTTTTTCAAATATCCCTTGAGAAAAATGTTAACTACACCATACTTTTTATACTATTTTTTTTCACTCCCATTAAATATGTGGGATACTTTCTTAACATTTAGAATGAGAATATGGTGAGCCTCCTGTTCGTGTAGAGCCATATGAAAATTGTATTACAATTATCAGTACACTGATTCCAATCTCCCTTAAAACGTAGGCGCGCAAAAATCGTCGATTCCAAAGGGGGGGGAAAAAGGGCGCGAACTCGCCCTTGACAAAATGACGGTGGCCGGAGACGCCGGTTCGCCGGCGGCGAGCTCGTGCCTCGGCTGCGCGAAGGCGGAGTCGAAGATCCGAGCTCTGTTGGATTACATCTCCAACACTTTCTCAAAGAACCCTTCGAGCATCCTAGGGTTTGAGGTTCCGAAGTCGGAGGCCTTCGACTGCTCTGATCTCTTCCACCGCTGGCTTCAGATTTTCGATAAGAAGAACAAGTCTCCGGTTTGTCCTGATCTCAAGAAGAGGATCGAGGCGCTCGTATTTAGGCTTCTGATGGAGGAGAAGGAGAGGCTGGGGTGCAGGAAAAGGAAGTTTGACGAGGGTTTAGTTGAGATTTTGAGGTTGGTGAGGGGTGTTGCTGTGAACCCTGGCAACGGAGCGGATGGGGAGTGGAAAGATAAGATTTTGAGAGCTCGGATGGCGACGTTTCTGAGGGCGGCTGATGTTACTAACGCGAAGGAGGTTCCGTATCTGGTAATTTTCGAGAAGCAACCTTGTTTCGTTTTGTTCCTTTTGATGATGATTTCGTTAGTGTACCCATGACAAGCTGAAATCAGTGCAAATTTCACAAGAGCCCCCTGAAATTTGAAGGCTTTTCTGATGAAATCCGGGGCGTCGATTCCCCAGCGGACCTCCTGAACTTTGGGTTGTCTCTCAAAACCCTCATGAGCTTTCAAACTTTCCTAGAATAAGTTAGTGGGAATAATCCCGAGATAGATTCAACTGAGTCAGGATCTTAAAATTGCAGTCGATAAGAGTGATGGTTGAGCTTTTGTTGGGTATATATGTGATATAAGATTTGTATGTTCTATCTAATTAATTTTCCTGCATCAACACGTTATAAGAAAATAGTGCAATATTCTGGCTAACCGATGTTGCATGCACTCTAGGTGGCTTAATTTTTTTTTCAGAAGATTATTTTATTGCTCACATGGATGTTGTTAGTTGTAAATAAATGGTAAAACTCTCAGATATTAAAATTTAATCTTCATTTTAGATACTTTGCTGACTTTATCAATCATTCCTCTTCTATCAGTAACTATTCCTACTATCGTAGGTCTTATAGCTATTCAATTAATTCTATAAGTTCTTTCTGAAAATCAAACAATGTTATTTACATAAACTCTTTATTAGGATTTATAATCCATCATAACGTTCCCAATTATTGTGACTTCTACAATGCGACTGTCCCATGTCCATTATTCTTATAGACTATATAATATGTATCTATTGATTCTATACATATATCTTCGTTTGTATCTCTAACCAGAGTTAGGATGAGGAAATTTTGGGATTCTTCATTAAAGACCATGTGAGCCTTATAACACTGACCATTAACAATGCGACATAATTGTTTCCTATAGGTTCTCTGTTAACTAGTCCTCTGTTTTAAAAAACCTCCGCCTAGTCCGCTTAGACGTACGCTTAGGCCTAGGCGGTACCTAGGCCGTTTAATTAGCGCCTATCGCTTAGGCGGTATTTAGGCTACCCATCTAGATTTTACGAGCGTTTAGGGGAGCATTGTCTGCTTACGTGGATTGCACCCTGTAGGCCTTGGTTGTTATTTTATGTGTTGTAGCCTACACGTCCTCCGAACTCCATTAACCTCCAAATATGAACATCTCTACTACCTCCTCCGATCTTCAGCAAAACCTCATCGATCACCAATTAAATGAAGAAAGAAATCCGCCTAGACACCAGTCCGACATCTAAGCGTTCTATAACATTGATATTTACTATCAATTATTGTAATTAAAAATAAAAAAAGAAAACATCTTAGGTTCTAACCTTGTTAATTATTATTTTGGCTATTTAGTATCTAAGTATGCATGATTTATTGTGGAACTAAGATTGCTATCTTTTTTTAAAAATTTATATGAATTTAATACATATTTTTATCAATTATTATAATTAAATAATTTAAAAATAGTCAAACGCCTAGGCGCTGCATAGGCGTACGCCCAGGGGTCTAGGCGCTAGGCGTTCGCTCAAACGCCTAGTCTGTCTAGCGCCTTTTGTAACATTGCCGAGCTCCTCCGATCTCTGTAACTACTAACAATGTAAAGAGTACTTTTTAAATATTTATTTAAGTTAGTTAACAACAGTAGCTTAAACTTAAGAAATGTAAGTTAACAGTAAACTTAAGTTTAAGTTTAAGTTAAACTTAAGTTTAAGCTAACAGTAAACTTAAGTTTAAGTTTAAATTTAAGTTAATATTAAGTTATTTATTGATGGTAAACTTAAGTTTAAGTAAATAGTAAACTTAAGTTAATAATATTTTAGTTAACAGTGAACTTAAGTTTAAGTTTATTGTTAACTTAAACTTAATAGTAACTTATAAGTTAACAGTAATTTGAGTTGAGAATGAGTTTTTCACTATTGAGATGAACTTATAATTTGAGTTGAGAAGTATAAACATACAAAAATCTATTGTAATTGGTAAACCAAGTAATTTAGTTAATAGTATTGATACTTTAGTATTTATGCATCTTTGATTGAGTATATATATATTTATTTTTAAGTATCACAATTTAAAAAAGAAAAAAAAACTTTCAGAAACCGTTTAGACGCCCGCCTAGACGACTAAGCGCTGGATGTCAAGTCTGACGCCTAGAAGCACCCAGCGTTTAATGTAACATTGAACTAGTCTGTGCCTTATACAAATCCTCCAAATTTACGATCCTCCAAATTGAACTCCAAGCCAACCTGGAGCTCTGATACCACTTGTTGGGCGCAACGGAGTCGAAATCAAATCCGAGATAGGAGCACAAATCAACACTCAAAACAAGCACCACACAAGTAAGATACCAAATTTACGTGGTTCGACAATGTGTCTACGTCCACGGGGCAAGGAGGGGATAGATTTTACTAATAAAGGGAGAGAGAGTACAAATAGAGATTATAATCGCTCAATAATCTCACAAACAACAAATCACTCTTGATTGTTTTTTCTTCTCTCAATAATCTCTCTCAAGCTCTCTCAATCACTCTTAAAAATCTCACTCAAGCTCTCAGGAGCTAATTGATTCTGATGATGATTTAAGTGAGAGGAGAGGGGGGGGGGGGTTATAGCTTCCATGCCCCTTCTTGTCAACAATGACGGCTCCCTTAAACTTCGGCCACCCCTCTCTCTATCAACAAGTCACCGAAAGCCCTCTCATTTTTTGACTTCTTCATTTTGTTGGCTTGATTTTGTTAACAGACACAATCTCCTTTCGGTGGCTGCGTGTTTATTTGACCCTAACAATCTCCACCTCGGTGAAGTTTTTCAATAAAACTAAGCCGATCCCGATATCAACCATCCCACTTGTTACGTCCAGTACGAAGTGGACTCAATCCACAACAACAGACTTAATCCACGATAATTCGGGAACCCAAATGAGAACTCTAGCAAACTCTACCATGTCGGTATCAACTCGTTAAACTGGCTGCATCAAAAAATAACTGCCTACGTATCCTTTTACCTAAGAAATCAAACCTCACGTAGTTCACCCAAATAGACTTCAAAGGCCCTCAACAACGAAAAATGTTTAACAACTCCAAACAATGACCAAATTTTACACCAATGACAACTTTGATCAACATATCTGTCGGGTTGTCCTTGGTATGGATCTTCTCTAGTTTAATGTCTCCATTATCCAAGACATCTCGCACAAAATGGAACCTGACATCAATGTTCTTTGTTCGGACATGATACACATGGTTCTTTGTCAAATAGATAGCTGACATGCTATCATAATTTACCCTGATGGTATCTTGTACAATCCTCAAGTCATCCAATAACCTCTGCAACCACAAAACTTCCTTCACAACTTCAGTCAATACCATATACTCTGTCTCCGTAGTGGAAAGAGTCACTGTAGATTAAATTGTACATCTTCAACACACCGGTGCTCCTGTTAGTGTAAACACATATCCAGTAATAGACCGGCGCTTGTCAAGATCCCCAACATTATCCGAATCCACATATCCAACACAATCCTACCTATTTCTCCCATTCTTCTCAAACACCAAACCAACATCCACAGTACCTTTGATATACTATAGGATCCACTTTACGGTCTTCCAATGACCCTTCCCGGAATCGTGCATGTACCTAGACACCATGCTCACGGCCTGTGATAAATCTGGTATTGTACACATTATCGCATACATCAAGCTACCCACCGTACTGGCTTATGGAACTTTGAACATGTACTCACGATCCTCAATTGAAACATGTGATATCTTAGTTGATAACTTAAAGTGAGGAGCTAATGAAGTACTCACCACCTTGGCATTGTCATCAAAACTGAATTTCTTCAGCATCTTCTGCAAGTAGCTCATCTGTGTCAACTTCAACCTCCCCTTCATATTGTCTCTCTCAATTTTCATACTCAATATCTTTTTTGCTTCTCCAAGGTCATTTATCTCAAATTCGAATGATAATTTCTTTTTCAACTTCCTAATAGCTGAAGAATTCCTGAAAATAATGAGCATATCGTCAACATATAATAATAAATAAATATGCTCACTATTTTGTAGCTTGTGCATGTACACACACGGGTCATATGGGCTCCTCATGTACCATTGGCCAACCATGAAACTGTTAAATCTCTTGTACTATTATCACGGTGATTGCTTCAATCCATAAAGAGATTTTTTTAGTTTACATACCAAATCATTCTTGTCTGCAGCTTTAAAACCCATCGATTGTGACATATAGATATCCTCTTCTAAATCTCCATGTAGAAATGTTGTTTTTACATCCATCTGGACCAAATCCAAATCTAACTGTATCACCAATGCTAATAGTATTCTTATCGACGAGTGCTTCACCACCGGTGAGAATATTTTATTATAATCTATGCCCTCAAGCTGGGCATACCCTTTAGCAACCAATCTAGCTTTGTACCGTATGTCTTCATTAGAAGCCTTCTTTTTTTGCATATACCTACTTGCATCCAATAGCCTTCTTACCCTTCGGTAGCTTTGCAAGTTCCCAAATATCGTTCTAAAGAGAGTGCATCTCCTCCTCCATAGCTTCCCTCCATCTGATTGAATCAAAGCTTGATTCTGCTTCCTTATATGTAGAAGGAACCAAATCATCAACGACCTTGACTAACAAAGCATATAAAATCATCACATCATCATACCTAGCTGGCCGACGAATGTTTCTTCTTGGTCTATTAGCTGCAATGGACTCCTGAACATTACTATGTTCCTAAGTCCCAACATCCACTGTATCCTCCACCTGTCCATCTGCCATGACGTCTCCACCTGTATCCTCTCTTCATTCTTGAGTCTCAATGCTCTTCGTCAAATACTTGTCATTGAGTATTTCCCACAACCGTTTCGTCGATGTTTCATTCATTACATCATAAATCAAATCCGGCGTCAAACATGATCGAATAACCTCACATGCTCTATTATTTATTTTTTTTCAAACCTTATCCTTCATATCATCGGGTTTTTCTTGTAATTCAAGAATCTTCTCCAAATTTTAGGCATCTAATACATCCATCACTTGACACATCCACAAACCAAAATTTATCTTGCCATCAAATTTTTGAACATTAATTTTTGAATTGTTAATGCTCAACCCTTGTATCGCCTTAGTCAAGGACGATTCCGATGTACTTGCTTCAGTCATTTTGACAATCAAATCTCTAAATTACACAACTACAACTTGAATTGAAAAAGAGCAAAATTAGGGTTTGTATCTCCAAACGAGAATCCACACTGAATCCTGTATGTAGGAAAAATTACAATGAAAAGAATAAAGAAAATTGATTTATATTTCTTTGATTCCGATTACAAGAGAGTTTCGACGATTGTTCCAGTGAGATGAACATCGGATTGCGCCACCACTTCTTCATTAGAGAAGCTCTTCCCCAGCGGAGTCGCCATCTTTTGTATGTAGGAAAAATTGTAATGAAAAGAATAAAGAAAATTGATTTATATTTCTTTGATTCCGATTACAACTTGATTACAAAAGAGAGGAGAACGAAATCAATTCTTCCTCTGTTTAAAACTGAGTTTTTCACGGTGGCGATGGAGTGCCTCCCTCGAATGCTCGCGTCGAGTTTGCTCTCCGTTGACGATCCGCACGTCTTGATTCACTAGAACAATGTCTTCTCCTCACGATTTGACGTTGTGGAGAACTTGCGTAGCAAGTTTAAAACTCTTGACGAGTTGATAACTCTGAACGAGTTTTAACTCTTGAAAAAGAGTTGATTTGAACCGAAGATCGGTTAATAGCCAAGGATGAGGGAAACTCCTATTGCCGAATGTTGAAGATGATCTTCCTTGAAGGATGATGCCGATCTCTTCTGAAGTTCACCCAATGATCTCCCCTGTTGCTGCCAATTCTCAGCTCCGAAAGATGCCAGTCTCCCCGATCAACCCAGCCAACCAAAATCCAACCTTTAACTCAGTTGAGTTTACTCGCTTTTATAGGGGGATTAAGGGGGTGTAACTGCCCTCTAAATCCGCTCCTAAGTGGGCGAAAATCCCTCAGAACGTGGGATAACGGTTTTGAGGCCGTTCGGCTTGTGTTTGAACAAGTCAAAACGCCCAATCTGGCGTTCAGAACCCAACTTCGCCTCTTAGAATTAAGACGCGAAGTTGGGTGTTGGCTGAGCATTGATGAACGCGAGGGTCGCTCGCGTTTTGGTTTGTTGTAGCTTAGAAACGCAGGGGTCGGTGTTGGCTGGACCCCTACGAACGCGAGGGTCGCTCACGTTTCGCTTGTTGTAACGCGAGGTTCGACCCTGGCGTTTTGATGTTGTAACGCGGGTTCGACCTTGGCGTTTTGATATTGTAACGCGGGTTTCGATCCTGGCGTTTTTTTTAATGTTGTGACGCGGGGTTCGACCTTGGCGTTTTGATGTTGAAACGCGGGTTCGACCCTGGCGTTTTACTGTTGACACACGGGGAGGACCTCCGCGTTTTGGTGTTGATACACGGGGAGGACCTCCGCGTCTTGCCTTGAAGAGATTATCACCAAGTAATCTCTTTTTGTCATAGCGTTGCAAAGATCATTGTCTTGTAATCTTCGTCTTGGTTCCTTGAGAATATGAGAGTCGTCAGATTGTAACTCCCGATGTTGATTGTGAAGGCTGTTGAATTAGAGCTTCCATCAGTTGTCGTGAATATCGTCAGATTGTAACCTTCAGCGATCTACGTGAAAGTCTTCAAATTGTAGCTTTCTGGAAGTCGTCAGATTGTAACTTCCATCATCGGTGTTTGATGGAGGATAAGCTATCTATTGTGATTTTTAGACAGCCTACAGAACCCCCTCCAAAGTTTTCGAAAGTTCGCGGTTGACTGGGACGAATTTTCGGAATACTTTGGATCTCACTCTGATCTTGGAGCTGTTGATTCCTTGTCGTAAAGGAGTCGTTCTCTGTACTCGCTTCGAAGGTATCTTGGTTGAAGGGATTTGCCACGTAGGACATTTGTGAATGTATGCACCATAATCCTGACCCTGCATTTTGAACTTGAGACGCGGGTGTGACCTCGGCGTTCGGTTTTTTTTTTTTTTTTCGTGTGTCTGATCTCAGCGTTTGGTTTTCGCATCGCTGGTCTAACCTCGGCATTGTGGTTTTTGCGACGCGGGTCTGACTTTGGCGTTCTGACTTAAAACGCGGCTATGACCTTGGCGTTTCGATGTGAGACGCGGAGGTGACTTTCATGCATTTTTGACTAAGTCTTTGAGACTTGTCTTCAACTTATTCGTTTCAAGTCTTGGCTCACGTCCATTAAGCTGGTGGGCCTGAAAACATGCATAGGATTTTTGGCAAACCCTCAGCCATCAACGGATTTGATAAGCCTTTACCGACTACCGTTTGAGTCGGGCTAGCATATGGATTGTCTAAGTCCGTTCCACATGTAACGTTGTGCTAAGAGAATGAACCCTCTTAGACTTGATGCTATGATTTTGAATACATAGACTTTGTCATTTTTACGGAAAAAGACTAACCGACGACGCGTGTTAGGCGTAAGCTTATCCCTACTTAGGATTTGGGATAAGGTTCCCCATGCGTGTAAGCGCATCGGATTTGTTTGGTGTCGTTTGCCTTGGCCTGTGTGCGTTTGAAACACCGAAAGAAAGTTGGAAGTGCGCAAGGTATAGTAATTAACTTTGGCATAATTTTCACTTAAAGTGAAATTCAACAATTCTCATTTAATTAATGCAGCTAGGATAATTTAGAAAATCTTTAATAGCCGTTTGGGGAGTTTGATAATGAAAACTTGCTTATTCTTGGTGAAAAAGGATTAACAAGTTCATTGGTTGGGGGTTTGGGACTGTTAGACGGTGTGATGTTAACGCTGAAGCAGTATTTTATGGGACGCGTATCGGCTCATAGTTGGTGGGGTGAAGGAGTCGATAAGTGGACTTTTTGTCGCAGAGGTGGTAGGTGTTAACGTGACAGGATGTGTGTTGCGATTGGAGCAACTTTGTGGACTTATCATCCTATTGACGAGGATTGATAAGTGTGAATTTGTCAGAGGTTTAGTGTTAACATGACAGGATGTGTGTTGCGATTGGAGCAACTTTGTGGACTTATCATCCTATTGACGAGGATTGATAAGTGAATTTGTCAGAGGTTTAATGTTAACATGACAGGGATGTGTGTTGCGGTTGGAGCAACTTTGTGGACTTATCATCCTATTGGAGAGGATTGATAAGTGAATTTGTCAGAGGTTTAGTGTTAACATGACAGGATGTGTGTTGCGATTGGAGCAACTTTTTGGACTTATCATCCTATTGACGAGGATTGATAAGTGGATTTTGTCAGAGGTTTAGTGTTAACGTGACAGGATGTGTGTTGCGATTGGAGCAACTTTGTGGACTTATCATCCTATTGATGAGGATTGATAAGTGGGTTTTGTCAGAGGTTTAGTGTTAACGTGACAGGATGTGTGTTGCGATTGGAGCAACTTTGTGGACTTATCATCCTATTGACGAGGATTGATAAGTGGATTTGTCAGAGGTTTAGTGTTAACGTGACAGGGATGTGTTGCGATCGGAGCAACTTTGTGGACTTATCATCCTATTGACGAGGATTGATAAGTGAATTTGTCAGAGGTTTAGTGTTAACGTGACAGGGATTGTGTTGCGATTGGAGCAACTTTGTGGACTTATCATCCTATTGACGAGGATTGATAAGTGGATTTGTCAGAGGTTTAGTGTTAACGTGACAGGGATGTGTTGCGATCGGAGCAACTTTGTGGACTTATCATCCTATTGACGAGGATTGATAAGTGGATTTGTCAGAGGTTTAGTGTTAACGTGACAGAGATGTGTTCTTGTGACTTGCACAAGATTTTAGGAATTAGCGTCTCGCTGGGGAAGATTGCGATTTGAGCAGTGACTTGCACAAGATTTTAGGAATTAGCGTCTCGCTGGGGAAGATTGCGATTTGAGCAATTTTGAGGACTTATAATCCTATTGTCAAGGATTGATAAGTTGATTGTTGTCAGAGGTATATTGTTAACGTGACAAATTGGGAGTGATGCAAGTTGAATGCATACTCTGTGGGGATGATGATCGTCAGAAGTGTAATGTTAACTCGACGATGTGAAAGATTCGTTACTCTTAATCCAATGGATTCCAAGTAACCAACCCCCAGTCTTGATTAAGACTTAGCAGGGGAAGAAAAAGAGGTAGACAAGGCACATTGCCTAGTGAGGCACTATCCATGAAGTCGAAATAGAGGCACATCACCTGGTAGGCCATTATCTGATGAGTTTGACTATCAGAGGTAACGAGGGAATGGACTATCAGTAGGTAATGCATTAAAGGTGTATAGTTTTGATAGACGCGGCGCGCATCCTATTTGACGTGATAGTTTTAGTGGACCTGCCATCCTATTGAAGTGGATTGACAAGTTGATGGACTATCAGAGGTAAATGTTAACGTGATAGTTTTGTGGGCCTGCCATCCTATGGAAGCGGATTGACAAATTGATGATAATTCTGGTAGATTTTATGGTTGACAGAGGTATTCTATTAAACATAACAACTCAGAAAATTTATTACTCATAATCCAATGAACTACCAATAAACCAACCCCCAGTCTTGAACAAGTGCATCTAACGAGCTTGACTATCAGAGGTAGTTATTAACGTGATAGTTATTGGAGACCCGGCATCCTACTGAAGAGGATTAGCTTCAGTGGTCGTAGTATATTCTCCTTCTGACTGAGGAGATTGGGCTTGGTCCGATTGCTCAGGTGAAGGTTGAGCTTGGTCCGATTGCTCCGGAGAAGGTTGGGCTTGATCCGATTGCTCAGGTTGATCCTGCCTACTTTGTTCTTCAGCTTTGATTCTGACAATAATCCTTTGAGCCTGTTCGCCTTGAGAGATCAGTTGTCTCCAAGAACGACATTCTGCAACTCCTATTCGGGCTAGGAGGTCGGTTTGCAAGTTGTGTCGACAGGTCTCTACTAAGGTAGACTGTGTCATACCCGACGAACACCGGAGAGCCATGGTTCGGAACCTTTTGATGAAGGCTTTGACGGACTCCCTCTTCTTCTGCTTAGTAGCGAGAAGTGTATGAATGGAGACTTCTGTATCCTCTTCAAAGAATCTTGACAGGAAGAGTCTCTCTAGATCCGCCCACTTTTGGATACATCCGGCAGGCAATTTTCTGAACCATTCAAAGGCAACTCCCTTGAGGGTGCCAATGAACAATCGAGCCAGTATGGCATTGTTTGATATTACATTTCCAGTATGTGACTTGAAATGATAAATATGTTGGTTCGGTGATCCCGTGCCGTCAAAAGTTTGTAGCGTCGGGACTTCAAATTTTGGAGGATAAGGGGCTGCGTCCCATTCGGCAGGGTAGGGCCTGACAACTCCCTCATCTTGGAGCTCGCTTCTGTTGGCAATGACATTGAGGCGGGCTTCCAATTCTTCCATTTTGGCAGACTGAAGATTATACTCGTTCTCAGTCTCTCTTCCTTCATCAGAGGAAGATTCTAGGTTGTGGGCTTCTTGGTCAGAAGCCGTGTCATCAACCATTTTTCCCTTCCATTTGCTTGTGTGAGTTCGGGATAAAGACATTCTTTCCCTCCGGGAAGATTCTTGCCTGAGTGGCGAATCTGTCTTCTGAGATTTAGCCTTGTCTGTGACAATTTGAGTCAACAGGGCCATGAGTTTATTGATGGCCTCCTGTTGAGATTTGAGCATGGCCTCCTGTTCATCAAGTCTCTTCGCGAGATCTTCATGGTTTCCCGTCATATAAGCGAAGCTCTCATGTTCAACAAAAGAGCTTGATGACTGGGACTCTGCAATGGCTGAGTGTTCATCATTGGAATTGGTTCCCCTGGCTAAACTCCGATAGTTGACAGGGGGAATGGCTCCTGTTCGTGTCCGAGTATGTTGATAAACTCCATCGGACTTATTCAGGAAGTCTTTCAAGCCAGGAGACTGATCGTTCTCTGACTCATCGGAACTAGGAACTGATGATCTCCCTCTGCCAATCATGTTAGAAGTGACTCTAAGGTATTCATCCTCAGAAGTCTTCTTCTTGTGTGAACATCGTCGTTGGTTGGGTAAAGCAACGTTCGTAAATTGGTTGAACACCAACAGTTGGGCCGCATATGAGCAGCATTGACATCCCGAGAGGACCGTAGGAATCAGTCGTTCACATTGGAATAAGCGAATGACTTGTTGCATCGATCTCTCTCTCGATGTGAACTCTCTCGAATCTGTTATAAAGATTCGAGGAGAATTACTCACTGATTGTGAGGTTTGAACTGGAACCCCCAGTCCATGATTGGACAGGACTGGCTCTTGGTGAATATGGATCTGGTTGAGATGCCTTGAATCCATAAACTTCTTATATCCGCCCCTCAACCTTGAAACGCGAAGGTCACGTTTGGCACTTGAAACGCGAGGGTCGCGTTTTGGTTTGGCGACATGAGGGTCGCGTTCTTTAGCGTCGACGCGAAGGTCGTGTTTTGACTTGGAAACGCGAAGTTGAAGTTCGCGTTCAACGAAGGCTTGATGTCCGCGTTTTGGCTGTAAAACGCGCCATTGAGGGCCGCGTTCAGTCTGGTTCTCGCGAAGCTCATGTTTGGGCTCATAAACGCGAAGTTCAGGGTCGTGTTTAGGCTCACGAACGCGAAGTTCGCATTGGTTGGAGGATTGACTTTTTCGAAGTTGTGCTCGTCGCTGAGACCTTCTTCTTCGACGAGCAGCGTTCTTCTTGGCCTGTTTCAAGGCTTTTGCAGGGGCATTATCGGCGTTGATTGGATCTATCTCCGCCGTAGGCCTTTTACCTCCCATGACACGTCGTGCTGACGCGGATGTGGGACATTCAACTCGCTGGGCAAGTTCGGCTGAGGCTAAGCTCGCTCCTGAAGCAGAGGGGCTGTTCCACAAATTGTGGCAAAAGAGAGGACTTTCTTTGGCACTCCAGTAACAGTTGGAGATTTATTCTCCTTGGAGACCTTGTGGATCTTGCGCATAGCCTTGGGGCTAAGAGATCCAGAGGAGATAGCCTCCTCAAACTTGGCTTGATCAAACTCTACCACGAGAGTTTCGACGATTGTTCCAGTGAGATGAACATCGGATTGCGCCACCACTTCTTCATTAGAGAAGCTCATCCCCAGCAGAGTCGCCATCTTTTGTTTGTGGGAAAATTTGCAATAAAAAGACAATGAAGGAAAATTGATTTGTATTCCTTTAATCTCAGTTACAATTGGATTTCCTGATTACAAAAGAGAAGAGAATGATCTGGATTCTCCCCTTTGTTTAAAACTGGGTTCTTCACGGTGGCGATGGAGTGCCTCCCTCGAATGCTCGCGTCGAGTTTGCTCTCCGTTGACGATCCGAATATCTTGATTCACTGGAACAATGTCTTCTCCTCACGATTTGACGTTGTGGAGAACTTGCGTAGCAAGTTTAAAACTCTTGACGAGTTGATAACTCTGAACGCGTGATTTCCTCAGATCGTGGGGAAAAACGGTTTTGAGGCCGTTCGGCTTGTGTTTGAACAAGTCAAAACGCCCAATCTGGCGTTCAGAACCCAACTTCGCCTCTTAGAATTGAGACGCGAAGTTGGGTGTTGGCTGAACATTGATGAACGCGAGGGTCGCTCGCGTTTTGGTTTGTTGTAGCTTAGAAACGCGGGGGTCGGTGTTGGCTGGACCCCTACGAACGCGAGGGTCGCTCACGTTTCGCTTGTTGTAACGCGAGGTTCGACCCTGGCGTTTTGATGTTGTAACGCGGGTTCGACCTTGGCGTTTTGATATTGTAACGCGGGTTTCGACCCTGGCGTTTTTTTTAATGTTGTGACGCGGGGTTCGACCTTGGCGTTTTGATGTTGAAACGCGGGTTCGACCCTGGCGTTTTATTGTTGACACACGGGGAGGACCTCCGCGTTTTGGTGTTGATACACGGGGAGGACCTCCGCGTTTTGCCTTGAAGAGATTATCACCAAGTAATCTTTTTTTGTCATAGCGTTGCAAAGATCATTGTCTTGTAATCTTCGTCTTGGTTCCTTGAGAATATGAGAGTCGTCAGATTGTAACTCCCGATGTTGATTGTGAAGGCTGTTGAATTAGAGCTTCCATCAGTTGTCGTGAATGTCGTCAGATTGTAACCTTCAGCGATCTACGTGAAAGTCTTCAAATTGTAGCATTCTGGAAGTCGTCAGATTGTAACTTCCATCATCGGTGTTTGATGGAGGATAAGCTATCTATTGTGATTTTTAGACAGCTTACAAATCCTCCAATTGATTTCTCCACCACTCCTTAGAAGATGAAATCCCTTGTAAAAACCCTAGCTTTCTTCTCCAATCCTCCAAATTGAACCCCAAGCCAATCTGACGCTTTGATACCACTTGTTGTGCGCAGCGGAGTCGAAATCAAATCCGAGATAGGAGCACGAATCAACACCCAAAACAAGCACCACACAAGCAAAACACTAAATTTACGTGGTTCGGCAATGTGTCTACGTCCACGGGGCAAAGAGGAAATAGATTTCACTAATAGAGGGAGAGAGAGTACAAATAGAGATTATAATCACTCAATAATCTTACAAACAACAAATCACTCTTGATTGTTTTTTCTTCTCTTAATAATCTCTCTCAAGCTCTCTCAATCACTCTCAATAATCTCACTCAAGCTCTCAGAAGCTAATTGATTCTGATGATGATTTAAGTGAGAGGAGAGGGGGGTTTTTATAGCTTCCATGCCCCCTCTTGTCAACAATAACGGCTCCCCTAAACTTTGGCCACCCCTCTCTCTTTGTCAACAAGCCACCGAAAGCTCTCTTATTTTTTGACTTATTCATTTTGTTGGCTTGATTTTGTTGATAGCCACAATCTCCTTTCGGTGGTTGCGTGTTTATTTGACCCCAACACGTTGGACATAGGTAGTACCAAATTATGATTTTGAAGAGTCGTTTGGATGTCTAGTTCAAAAACTAACTGGTTTTCCAATTTATAATCCACATAATAAAGAAACATAAAAATGTTATAGAAATTTTAATTCTGATCCTTGTTCGCATATAAATTAATTCCAATATATAATATATGTGCATATAAATACTTCTATAGCCGTATCCGTATACCCTATCTTTTTACAAATTTACAGTGTCTTGTACCCATACGGATTTCATAGCCATACCCGTACCCGTACCCATGCAACATAGGTGCTTAGTATACATATGCTTCTTATATTATTTATTAATCTAATCTGGAGGCAATAGCCGATGCCTTTTGGGAGAAATCGGATCATGCGAAGGCTGGATGATTAAAGTGGAAAAGGTAATTTTGGTCCAGCGGATCCTTATTATAGTATGTTTTTAGAAAGCATAGGAAATGCCTAGAACTGCTTCACGGTTCTAGCTCAGTTTGAGGTCAAGTGAAGTCGTCTTCAGGCTCGAACTACACATCCAAGAGTTCTAGTTACTTTTAGTTTATATTTTTATATGTTAGCTCTTTAGTGTAGGAGACTAATTTAATAATATTGCATTCTTTACATGCTATAAGTGTGGAAGACAAATTTTATGTAGAGTTTTATCCTGGTTATTATATTTCGGAAGGTTTTCTATTCTTAGGGTTGCGTTCTTGCTCGTACGAGAACGAGTTGTGTTATCTGATTACGTTTCCACTACTTCATAACCTTCTGCTAGTCATTGCCTCTTTACTTTTAATTTAATTCTTGCATAAGTTTGCATTTTTTGTTACTTGTCACTTATCTTTTAAGACACACATGTGAGAATCTTTGCCTTTTACCATTCTTGAAATTTGTACCAATTGAATTGTGCTTGTTTCAGAAAAAGCAAAGGAGCCATAAGTTTCTAAGTGCCAAAAATGGTGGCTCAGATAACTGCAGTGCGCTAAATAGACGAAAATCTCCAAGGACATTGCTGAAATTAGGCAACGGGGAACTTCCCAGAAAACGTATTCCCGTTGGCCCCACCTTTCAGGCTGATGTACCTGACTGGAGAGAGTCAGCAAATAAGAAAAATATATCTGATGAGCGAGATGATTCTAAGTGGTTAGGTACACAAATTTGGCCAATAGAAGGGGAGAACAGACAAATCAGCGAGGAAATGATTGGGAAAGGAAAGGAATACTCGTGTGATTGCACCTCTCGAGGATCTTTCGGGTGCATAAGATTTCATGTAAAGACAGCGAGGCTTCACCTTAAATCTGACTTGGGTCCTGCTTTCTTTGGTTTGGGATTTTCTGAGATAGGCGAGGAAGAAATTTCCAAGTCGTGGACCCAAGAAGAACAGATGAAGTTTGATGAGCTTGTGAGACAGAATCCTACATCGGAGGGCAAGAGCTTCTGGGAGCCTGCTTTGGAGTATTTCACAACCAAGAGCAGGAAAGATATTGTCAGTTATTACTTCAATGTATGCCTTCTCAGATGGATGGGCATCCGTACCAGATCGGGAGCCCAGATAGTTGATTACAGTGATGATGAGAGCTTTGGGTGGGATTGAACAAAAGAGCAAGGTATGAGGTACATATTTTAAAGGGTGGTAACAAAATTGATAGTTTAGATTCCTTTTTTACCTTTCTTATCAACAACTATAGATTCTTGCTTGGGTAAAGTTCGGTTCATTTTGAGACAACCCCCAAAAGTTTGAACAACTTAATTCCTAATGCATTTTCTTATAAGCCCCAAAACATTGGGTTTTTTCTGAAAATAAATTCAGAGAAAATGGGGTTAAGTGACATTTCCAAACTCTTCGGGGGTTATCTCAAAATAGCCAAACTTCTTGGGGATGTTGTGAAATTTACCCTACTTTCTTACTTGCAGCAGAAGAGCTGCTTGTTGCTTTTCTGAGAGCAGTTCTTACTGCTCTTAATATTGATTACATTTTTCTGCAGCTACATTTGAAAAATAAAGTGTAACAAGGAATCAATGAATATGTGCATATATTGGCTGCTAGCATGTTTACCAGTTACCATTTCTCACGGCATGAAGCCAGCGTTAACAAGTGAGTGTTTTCTTGAAATCTTGATTTGAGGAAGTAAGCAATACCATCTATAGCAATACCATCTATAGACTGGAGATAACCTTATCTTTCTGCTCCGGTGTTATTTTTTAAAATTTGTTTCATGGTAATTTCTGTTTCGGCTTGTTGCGAATGGGAGTTCCTTAATGATTTTTTTTGGAAAAAAGGAGCGTTGCACAGTGCTTAATGGTGATAGGATCAGCTCTATATGAGACTGGAAAGAAGATTCAGGTGCCCTTAGATTTTAGGTCAGAAGATAATTTACAAATGATGGATCAAGTTAGTGCTATATAAATAGTTATTTTCAGGTGTACATGCCATAGGGCAATTTACTACCTGTAGGGGGAAAAAAGAATCATACCCCATAGGTTTTTGTCAAGTTTGGAAGTCTTTCCTTTTATTTCCTTTTGCTATATTGTTTCATTATGTTGTCTGTCTGTATGTCTATCAAGTCTTTGAACAGCAAGAATTCGTTCTTATTGAGAACAGTTAAGACAACACTCATGCTGCTTTGTTCTCTCTCTCTCTCTCTCTCTCTATATATATATATATTTGTTACCATGCATCTGCTACAACTATTGGCCATAAATTTTGAGTGAGAACTCGTTTTGAATTTGCACTCTCCCAAACTTATTTCAACCCCTATGTGGCCTTCAAATAGCATTCAGATTTAGCTGCTCAGTAATGGCATATGGCATATAATCTTTGCTGAATCACGATTACTGCTGAGTAGTAGTATAGAGATTTCCAATGAGGATCTGGGAATGGTAAGCGCTAACAATAGTTTTCATCTCTTCATGAGGAGCATGCTTCAATTTTACTAAGCCAGGAAGTGGCTTGTCTCAGGTTCTTTTCCTAACTCAGTTTTTTAATCATATATCTAGAATTGATTAGATCGTAGTTAGTATGAGGGTGATTTTTTATTACTGAAAGTGAAACCAAATAACCAATTTCTAGCACTTGTATATACCTATATATTTCATTGTTTAACAAAATACTCTATAGTTGCTCTTAGTCGACATTATAGAGACATTTTTTTTGCGTGAAACATGATAGCTTTACAAGAAAGTTTCATTATCTATTATAGAAACACCACAAGAAAAAAGGAAGTATCTTAATTGTACAGATTTGAACAGAAATGCTGCAGACACAGGACCTTTAACCTTCTAAGTTTGATCCTTATATTGATCTTATACATTCAAATTCTAAATATGAAGGTGTTGGCACTTTATTACAATGCCAGATTCAAAGTGTTGATGTTCACAAGATTTGCTCTATCAATCTCAAGCAGCAGCACCAACAGGTGTACCAGACTTTAGCCTTGAGGACCCATACATAGTCTCCTCAAATCTGATGATTTCATTTTTAGACCCATAAGCGACCTGAGTCCTCTCGTCAAGGGTAGTTATTACCTTGTCGAGAACAGATTGTTTGCCATCACTGCTGAAACCTCCAGCTTTCTCTACTAGGAAACCCAGAGGAGCCACTTCGAATAACAATCTGAGTTTAGCTTTAGCAGTTGGAGATGTCACATTGGTGAATATACCCTTCTCTTTTACTATGATCTGTCAGAACAATTCTATTAAAAATCCGCAATAGGGCAACTACTAGAATAGTTCTGGTGTCCAGATTTATGTTACCCTTGGGCAAAGTGACCCAGCTTACTACTGTTTGAGTTGGCCACTTTTTGTACAGTGATAGGATGGCTAGTAACAGAAATTTTAAATAGTACTAATTGCGGATAGACCCTATACTATTTCCCAATTGCGGATAGACCCATTGTAGTTCTATTGTTGCTGATAGACCCCCTGTACTATCGTCAAATTTCACATAGACCCCCTGAGTGAATTTTTTGACTCTTTTCCTGCAGGAGGTCTATTTGTTAAAAAAAATTATTTTTCTCTCTTTTTCCGAGGGAAAAAGAGTCAAAAAGTTCACTCAGGGGTCTATCTATAACTATAGAGCTACAGGGGGTCTATCTGTAATTGGCCGATAGTACATGGGTCTAATGGGGTCTATCTGCAATCGGGCGATATCTCAGGGTGCTTTGTCCACAATTAACCTATTAAAATATCTGTCTAATGGTGAAACAAATGAATGTCCACTCAGTTATTAGAACATTGAGAAGTAATCAGCATTTGTCAGGAATATTATTACTTGTTAGGAATATTGTTACCTGGTTGACATCAGGCACCATTCCTCCAGTGTACCTCAACGTGTACTTCTCCTTAACATAGTAATTGATCAGCTGAAAAGACGATATACATTTGTCTTTGTTGGTTATAGTCATTTAACCTTCATAAAGGAACTGAAAGCTTGAAAATGAGCACCTTGTCGTAGTCAGGGTTATCGAACGTAGCCCTTAGATTTCCTGGAGAGAACATCTTTCCCTCTCCAATGGATGTTGTGTCTTTGACATGCTGCCACTTACCTATAGCATTCACCGAGATAATTAGATATTGCGTACTATCGCGTAGAGTATCGTTTTAATTTTATTTTGACTCTTACCCTCAGACAAACTCGTTAATTTTCACCTGGGGCAACATCTGCCAAGATTTCACCAAGGGTAAGTCTATCTGCAACAATGAACTAGAGGGATACTACAGGGGTCTATGTGCAATTCAACTCTTAAACTAAGGGAGATGACTATAGAAATACCTTCATCCAGGAGGAGGAATTCATGAGTTCCTGGAATGTCTTTAAGAGCGAGAACGTAAGTTGTTCGAGGACCGTATATGCCCATTGCAGCGGCAACCTGGTCTCCTCCGGTCACACCAGTGAGTTTATCACCCGGCCAAACCCCAAAGATTGTGCCCACCGTGAAATTTGTGTCAACGATGCTAGAACCATCCAGAGGGTCGAACGCCACGCTAAACCCACCTGTGTTTCGAAGGGAATTCAAGAGGTCCGTCTTAGTTCCAGTCGTCTGATATTTGATTTGCAAAGATATCTAGTCTACATTTACTTTTGAGGAGAACCTGCCATGGATTCTCTTTTCTTCAAAAGCATTAAGAGGATTAGCAGAGAGAAGCATCGATAACTTCACGAGAAGCTTGAAGATTTTGATATCATTGCATGCATAACAAGATTAAAAGGCACAAATAATCCCTCCTTAAACTCTCACAAGCCTTGTAACTCTGAACTCCAAGCTTAGCAAGAGAATGAAATTTTGATGTATAATGTTGGTCGGCACAAATCCCCTATGTGTTTTTTTGGCTCTTTTACCCTTGAAGGGTTTATTTGTCAAATTATAATGTCCTATTTTTCAAGGGAAAAAGAGAAAAAAAAAAAAAAAAAACACAGCAGGGTGTCTATCTATAAAAATAAAAGCATATGGGTAGTAAGTTCAAAATATCGATACGACAGCTCAGGAAGATCCTAAGGAACACATGAATCTTCGTGTTCGCTTGGAGGCTCATTTTCGATTCAAATTTGAAAACTGTCGGTCTATCATGGTATATATTAGGCTGATTACCTTCCACTGGTCCGCCCATATCTTGCAACTCAGGGACTTCCTCGGAGCATGCATACTTGCAGAAATGTGAGTATTGCAATGCCTGAAGAGCAAACGAGAAGTATATTATTCGACCAGCAACTCGCAATTAACAGTGCAGAACAAGACATCTTGAAGTACCAAATGTAGCGGTAAACTTAAAAGGAATGATCATTACCTCGAAAAGGAGCTTGTCAGCAAGCATGTCGACCGCGAGCTGTTCATCACCAAAAGAATTCACGCACGCTGTCCCTCCGCATGAAGCCGTCCTCACCTTGAAGGAGATGGTTCTCAGTGCTTCCCCCATGCACGTTAACAGCCTTATGAGGTTCTTATCAGGAGTTGCCTTCGCTAAAAACTCCTCCTACGTACAACGGACAAGAACCTAGTTAGTAACATCTCCATACATCTGAGGCTTACTTTCACCAATTGGTACTCCAAAGTATGTTTTCATACTATGACACCCCAAAGTTTCAATCTTATTTCACTTTGATACCCCTGTCCGCATTTCTTAGGTTTTCTGCTAACTTTGCATCACATATAGATTCTTTTTGCTCAATTGCTAGTGGTCTAACCAACCAAACGGCCGCAGCAGCAGCAGCGATGGGCGCATCACATTCTAAGCACACGATATAAATTTATGTAAAAGATCAAGATTTGGACGGGATATCAAAGTGAAATGAGGTTGGAATTTTGGACGGTATTTATTTGTTTACGTATAACTTTACCAGACTATCTCCAATCTCACACTTCGTGGTCCCTGACGAGCTTCCCGCCGCCTTGTTACTCCTTGGTAAGGACCTCGAGCTCGCCCTCAATGGTTGGCCAAAGAGCAAGCTTGTTTTAATACCCTGCAAGAAGTTCGAGCTAGTAAAAACACTGCAAAAGCTTCTAGTTGACGCGCTAATGATCCAGGTGCGAACTCACCCCGTTCCTAGGCGATTTCAGCGACGGAGAAGCGAAAGAAGGTGCGGCAGGGCGTGGACGCGACAAGACATTGCGCGGAGCTGTCGCGCGAGCGTAGCTCCGCGAGCGTAGCTCGCTACTCCGTTCTCCATTTCCGCTGCAGGTTCGAAAACTATGACAGGAAGTGTTCGGAGGACGCTTTGTGGTTCCGTTCGTTGCTCGAGAGTATCAAGAAAGGAAGCGAAGCGCAGAGAGATAAGCCGTTTGTGGAGGAGGTGGCGTGCGTCGAGTTTTGGTATGATGTAGTGTTCGAGCTAAGGTGAGATTAGGCTGATGCAGCATGTCTTGTTTCGTTTGATCGTGTGGCTCTTGGATGCGGTTATTTAGAGGGGGCCCCGTAGCCTTTCCCTAGATTGGAGTAAGGCTCTCGGTCATGTTTGTTAACGAGGGGGTGGGACTTTCAGCGCAAAGTTGGGAATTAGATTGTGGAAGCAAACATAAATTGGGAGTACAAAATTATTAGCAACACCCTCACGCGATTGGGTGACTCAAAATATAATGTTTATGATTTGAACCGTTTCGCTCCTATTCTAAATCGGTACATAAACAGAGGCGGATAGATCCCTTTATAATTCTATTGGTGAGGATAGACACTCAATTACTAATTTTTTTATTTATTTCAAAAGAGTTAAAAAAGTTTACCAAAAGGGTATATTCGCACTTAATGCAGAGGGTTTGTTCGCAATAAGCAGAACTACATGAGGTCCTGCTTGCAACAAATAGAATAGAATTATAGGGGCTGTCTTCGCAATTCAAATTAGTAAGGGGAAATTTTTAAAATAGTCCGTTTTTGCTAATTATTTAGCAAAATAGACCGTTTTGCTAAATAATTAGCAAAATAGATCTCTTTTGAAAAAAAAAGGTCGATTTTGAAAAACAAGACTCGGAAAACATACGGACTACTAGTCCCGTATGTTTAGAGCCAACTTAATCACGGATTAGTGACTCAGAAAACATAAGGGACTAGTAGTCCCGTATGTTTTCTGAGTTCATCTCAATGTTTTGTGAAATTTTCTGAGTTCACGAATCCGTGATTAAAACATACGAAACTACTAGTCCCGTATGTTTTCTGAACTGTTTTGCAAAATAGACCTCTTTTTAGCCTGTTGGCCAAAAAAAAGTTCTATTTTGCTGATTATTTAGCAAAATGATCTATTTTGCTAAATAATTAGCAAAAACGGACTATTTTGCAAATTTTCCCAATTAATAATGATTTGAAGGGCTCTATCGAGAAAACCGGACGGTGCGAGTTCTTTGTTTGTTAGTTAAGCACTCAAACATGTGCAAGTCACGTGATCCTCAACTCTCTACTCTCAATCACGAGCCTCAAAAAAAAAAGAATCTCAATTTCCGACCCATTTCATCGAGCGCCAGATAGGCATGGCGATCCTCGGAGCTCGTTCCCTCCATCGCCCTCTCCCCTTTCCTCCCCCGCTCTCTCCTAACCCAAGCTCCGCTCGTCGAGTTCAACGGCGAATCTCTCCGAATTCTCTTCACCCTCCAAAAATCCGACGAAACCAACTCAGCGGAGCCGATACCCCCAAGATCGCAGCGGGTTCGACTTCGATCGGAGTTTCGAGAGACGGAGGGTTTGAGCCGTTAGGGTTTGACGAGAGCGAGATGCAGGGGCCGAGCTTGTTGGAGTTCGTGACGTCGGAGAGGGTCAAGGTTGTGGCGATGCTAGGGTTGGCTTTGGCGCTGTGTAATGCCGATCGAGTTGTGATGTCGGTGGCCATTGTCCCCTTGCTCTAAAAGCTCTGTGCCGATGACTCAATCTTTTGCGCGGATTGTTCAGGTATTGCTACAGTTTTGTGTGTGTGTTGGAGTGGGTGGGTGGGGGGGGGGGGGGGGTGGTTGGTTAACTTTACTTTGCACGTGAAGCCTTCTTAAACTATTTGAACTTCATTTCGCTATAGCTGTGTACCTAAAAGATCTTAGTGTGGATTTTGTGGCAGAAATGGGGGGAAAACCTGGTAACTATCCGTCGTCTAAATCGAAATGATAAAAAAAAGAAAGTAAAGAGCTGAAAAATACGAGATAGAAGAAAGAGGCGGCCTGCCATTTTTTTCCATCATGAGAAAACCTAGCTCTTCCGAACAGAGAGTTCATGTATGCTGGCTGGTATAGTGAGAAAGTCGAGTGGCGGTAAGGTGGAGCAAATCGGATGGGCGTGCATTATCTACCGGCTCAAGGACTCACAAAATATGAACTCATAGGGGAACTTTCTAAGTTCTTATTACAGTCTTAGATATTTACTACAGGGGAGGAAATTTATCTTAGGAAGAAGATAATAAAGAAAATTGGTTTTTTAAATAACCATCTCTGTTTAACTGGTCACTTTGCACTCTTTGTATGTTACGCTAAGTGGTCTAGTTCATTTGGTACGATAATTACTTTGAAACTGCTTATACTTGTCACTCCTCTTATGAAATTTATGCGTTGAGAAGTATAACGAGATGAGGCTTTTGTATTAGTGATATCTTCAGTGTAAGTTACTATTTGTTTTAGAGAGTTATCCCTGATTTGGTATGAGCTACTGAAAACAGTCATCTTTCTTATGGGGATATCTAATGTCTCCCATAGTTGGAGGAGCGCTGGTCGATTATTATGGCGGTAAAGTAGTCATGGCATGTGGTGTAACTCTATGGTCCCTGGCTACTTTTCTTACTCCTTGGGCTGCTGAAACTTCCTTGTGGGCGTTACTTTCCATGAGAATTCTCCTGGGTGTAGCTGAAGGAGTAGCACTTCCGAGCATGAACAACATGGTCTCCAGGTATTAGCCTGCACCTTTCTTTATATGCGATGCATGGTCAAGTTCTGGCATATGTTTGGTTGTTGTTCTAAGAATTCCGTATCTTTAATGCCTGAAGGATTGTGCAATTCTGTGGGGTTGATAAAGTTGTTTAAACTGGCCTTTCCTTATAGATGGTTTCCTCAAGTAGAACGGTCCAGGGCTGTTGGGCTTGCTATGGCTGGGTTTAACCTTGGTAGTGCAATTGGGCTCTTGATTTCCCCTATCCTCATGTCAAAGGCTGGAATTTTTGGACCTTTTGTGATCTTCGGGTTGTTTGGATTCCTCTGGGTCTTAGTATGGTTGGCAGCAACCTCAAGTACTCCTGCGCAACATCCCTGTATATCAAGGTATGAGATAGACTATATCAATAAGAGTCAGAAGCTTCTAACTAATCACCGAAAAGTTCCTGGACAATCCACAATAATCCCTCCTTTCAAGAAGTTACTTTCGAAGATGCCAACGTGGGCTTTAATTTCTGCAAATGCCATGCACAGCTGGGTAATTTTTCTGTTGGCTCTCCTCTAGCTCATTGTCGCAGCATTATTTATTCTGCTCAGATTTTGATTTGACTGAAATTGCAGGGTTACTTTGTCATTCTTTCATGGATGCCAATATACTTCAACACAGTATGTATCTTTTGATAATGCTAAATACATGTTGGGCATTTACATCTTAGTTACCAAAAAATGCATCTAATTGCATGTTTGTTGGACAGATCTATCACGTTGACCTGAGACAAGCTGCCTGGTTCAGTGCACTTCCATGGGCTATGATGGCAATGTTAGGGTATGCTGCTGGATTTATCTCGGACATGTTGATTCAAAGTGGTAGAAGTGTTACTTCTACTCGGAAAGTAATGCAGGTATTGCTTCTCGCGTTTACAGTTTGTTTCACACAAGTAATTCAAATGGAGTTTGTTTCTAGAAAAATTGCAACATCGAGTTACAAGTATGAATTTTATGTTCTCGAGTGTGCTCATTAACTTTACAGCTTCTTACGGACGATGCTTAAAAAAAATTAATTCTCTCACTTGTAGAATGCCGTGCTTATATTTTGTTCTCAAGTTATTTAGGTTGTTCAAGGAAATTTTCTTGCAATGTAAATTTGTTCTCTGCTAGTCATGTTAATATTTTGTTCTCAAACTATATTATACTTGTCAACTTTTATGCGTGCTTATAAGGAACATATCGAACATATCCATTCTCTTGCACACAATGTGGAAAGGCTTAGTTGTTATCTGTCATTCTGTGAACAAGGTTTAATCATGTTTGAATTAATAATTTTCTCAGAAAATGCAAAAGAAAGTTATGAAGACTAGAATAACTTAGTTGTGAAAAAGTCCTCATCAGTTTAATTATGTCAGGCAACATAGATAAGTAATGTAGTCTTGTTCATTATTTTTTCGTATTAGATTTTCCGAGTTGAAAGTGATCTATTAACTCCTTAACTATTTTTTGTTTCACTTCTCTGTAGTCAATCGGCTTCCTCGGTCCTGGACTTGCTCTTCTTGGCTTAAATGCAGCCAAAAGCCCATCTGTAGCTTCAGCTTGGCTTACGGCAGCTGTTGGTTTGAGCTCCTTTAGCCACGCTGGATTTCTGGTGAATCTCCAGGTCAGTCAATTTTCATAGCCTTAGAGTGCCTATCGAGAAAAATGTATTATATGCAAATTCCTAATTACTTCCACTTGCTTTATATTTTTCAGGAGATAGCTCCACAATATGCAGGCATTTTACACGGTACTATTTACATTGACATGCATACATTGATGTTCTGCTAAATGATGTCCATCTTATATTTTTTGGTCATTGATTTCAGGAATGTCAAATACAGCTGGAACCCTGGCCGCCATAGTGGGAACCATTGGAGCAGGTTTCTTTGTTGAAAGGATGGGTTCCTTTCGTGGGTTTCTCATGTTCACCGCATTCCTTTATTTCATTGCGACATTATTCTGGGATTTCTTTTCTACCGGAGAGAGAGTTGATTTTGATGGAACTCATCAGTAAGCTTTTAGTGTGCATGTCACCGGCAAAGTTTGTAGTTTATTACCTTGTCCTTTATTTAAAAAAGAAGAAAATCTTCTTAATGTTGAAGGGGGCTTTGTGCTGTTATGACTTGAAATTTTGATAAATTCCTACTTAGTTTCAAGTAAGGTAAAAAAGAATCAGAACCTCTACTGTCTCTCCTTTGTGTAGGGTTGACCAAGTTAATCACATGGGTGTTGGCTTCCCTTATATATTATGGTTGAATGAATTCTTGAACAAGAAACCTCTTGCAGAATAGATTAAGGGGGAAGAATTTCACAGTACAAAGTTGATGAGCTTAAGTAGATAAACGAGGAGAAGAATCAGAATACAGCAGTCCAGCTTGTTTACTGGACTGAAAAATTAATGGGCATAAGATTTATGTTTTTAATTGTTTTTAAGTCATTCATTCTGGAAAATTACGCGAAAGTAACCTAAATGCATAGGGAAGGATTGCTCAGTCTGGACGCATGCTATGTCCCTGCTGATACCTTTGAATTTTTTTGTATGTATATTTCATATTATTTGTATTCGCATTCAGCAATCTATTTCTTCTTCTTTTTTTCGGGATCATTGTGTTTTGCACGGAATAAGATATTTATTTGCTGGTGTTCTATGTAGCTAACTGGTCACAGAGGATGATTGTGGATTTCATTATGGTATATTTTTGAAAAGTTAAGGCGCAACGTTGAACTATATTGATTTGTCTTCGGAAGATTTAGTTGCAGGGCTGTAATACCCCAGCCCTTGAGAGGGTGATGTGATTAGTATTGATAGATTTGATTGGAATACTCATACCACCAAGATGCATCTTCTTTTCGGAAACCCAACTCTTAGAAACTCCAAAGTTAAGCGTGCTTGGCCTGGAGAAATTCTAGGAAGGGTGACCCCCTGGGAAGTTTTCCAGGGAGCGCGTGAGTGAGGACAAAACGTGTTGAAAAGACATGTGGTGGTTTGTGAGGCTAGTCCATCAGATCTAATAGCGTACCGACTCCGGGATTCCGGGGCAGGACGTTACAAGGGCAGCCCCCCCAACCTTTTAGTGGTTGTTGGTTCTCGCTGACCACATTTATGCTCGGTGTGAAATATTTATATAATATAATTAGTTTGGTTGGTTCCGTTTCTAAACCAAAGCATCAGCTTACGTTTCCCTTGATGAATATGTGGTGCCATATCCGATATTGCTCATCACATGCAATAAATTGGAAGCGTACGGTGATGCCAGTTGCCTAGTAGCGGGCCGATGCGTCAATCTTCTTCGTTGGTAATTGCTGATACTGAACCGTTGCAGGGTTTGGCCCACGCCATCAACCACCCGGTAAATTGTGCTTTTCAGAAGCGGTGGCAGTTATAACACGAAAGTGACATTATTGTTCCTTGACGCTGTTATGGGATTTTTCAGCTAACAAGCACCCTTCGCTATTGTTGGCTAGAATTGCTTCCATACAAAAGGTGTAGCCGGGGCTCAAATCTAATTGCGGATAGGCCCTCTATAATTGCAAGTTTGAAGTTGCTGTCCTTCTAAATTTATTTTTGCAGATAAATTCCATGAATAAAACATCTTAAACTCGTCCACGCTTAGAAGTCTTATAACGCAGCGCGAAAGTGATTAGCCTCGAAATCCACCAAGAAGCGCCCTTTGAGTTCACGAAGAATGATTTGTGAACCCGCGAATAAAATATAACAAGAGAAGTTTTATTGATAGAAAATGGTCTAATAATTCTAAACTTACATGCCTCTTCTTAAATAGAGAAACAATCCCAATGAGACTAGAATTACAGAGAAATAAAAATCTATTAAATCCTCACCTTATAAAACTCCCTGTAACTGAGGAGATCAGCCGGTCAAATCCGAGACCAAACTAGATTTATTTTCTAATAAAAAGCAAGACTCAAAATTTTTAATTGAAATAACCTAAAAGCTAATTATTCATGAAATTCTATCAAAATTGGGAGATACCGACGGGCTTCCAGGAATCTGCCAAGCTGATTGACCCCGTCTCGTCGAAACAAGTGATTTTTCTTACATTATATGTCAAGAATCCGCTTTCTGGATTAGGAGATACGGGTTTTTTTTTTTTTTGCGTGCAAGTCAATAAAAGCATCGGAGAAAAAAAGATTCTTTTCTGTAAAGACAGAAGAGTAGAAAAAACGAACATTTTTTCACTTAAGCCCCAATCCATTTTTTTATTATTAAAATCGACCACTTTTTTTTATTTACCAAAACCGACCCGATTTCTTGATTAACAGCTTAATCACCTTCCTAATTAGTCGGGGTTGCCAACCGCGACTATTTAGGACTTTAATTTTTAGGGTTTAAGGCTTCTAATTAGGGTTTAACACCCTCCTAAATAGTCGGGGTTGTCAATACCGACTAATTAGGAAGATGATTAAACTGCTAATCAAGAAATCGGTTCGGTTTTGATAAATAAAAAAAAAGAATCAATTTTAATAATAAAAAATTAAATGGGGCTGAAGTGAAAAATTGTTCGTAGAAAAAACTCTTTTCTGCGAGGACAGAAAAGAAATCGAAAAAACATTTCGCTCAGGGGGGGTCCGTGCGCAAAAAATAAAACTAGAGGCGGTAACACTGCAGGCTGCAGCACACAGGGGTCTGGTTTATTAATCGAAAGCTAAAAATTGCTGAGCTCACCCTGTCCCAGTTCCAAACTCGGTTAGTTGAGAATTATAAATCTATTAAAGAGCCTGGCCAGATTCAACAACCCGCTCATTCAAAGCCCCGGAGCGATTTTTGCCGTCGTTTTTTTCTCTGATTCGTTCACCGGAGGCAGCCTCGGTAGCATCGCGCGGATCTACCTGAACAAAGCCCGCATTCATTCATTCATTCATGCACGCGTATTCCTAAACATTTTGGTCATGGCTTCTGCGGTTTGCTCCGTACCCACCGAGGCCAGCGGACCTTCCCACCCCGCGCTATTCCGGCTAGCCTCCCTCGCCCGCAATGCCTCGATCAAATCGGACGCAGAGCCGCCAGCTTACCGGCGGCAGCCAGGAGCACACTTGCGGGCGGCTCGCGATCGGGAGCACAAGACCGAAGGGCGGAGCGAGAGAGGAGCGAAGCCGCTTCGTTTGCCCGACGCGCCGCAGGCGTTTGCGAGGGGGAGATCGCGCGGCGCGCCGGGGCGGGCCTGGTGTCCCGTGCCGTGAGAGCGGAACGGTTGCGCGCTTGTGGCGTCGATTCAGTCGCTCGCCCAACCGCCGCGATCGCGGTCGTCACTGTCTGTTCGCCCCGCGCGTGCCCCCTCGCCGGCAAAGGTGCGGCTTGGTCGCAGTCATTCTGTCGGATTCCATCGGTGAGTTAATATTAATATATAATGAGCTTTGCTACAATGACCTAAAATATGGGATCAACAGGGGACATGTGAGGTGTCCCCTCCTATTGCATAATGAGTTTTTATGATCAGCTCACGTGTCCTCCCGTTGGTCTCATATTTTGAGTCTTTAGGGAATTTTTCATATATAATTGCCTAGTCAATAATTAATTTAAGGCTGGATTGCGCGTAATCCTCTCGTCTAATTTGATTTAGGCCCCCGAGGGGTGTTAGTTGCAATTTGACTCTCTGGAAAAAGGGGCAACCCGTGGGGGCTAAGTGCTAGAAATGAAACTTCTTTGATTGTTTCTTCTATAGTATTTTGTGTAGCCTGTTGGTCTCGGTCTCCTGCCAAGCTGGGATTATTTTTTGTTTGTTTGGTCATCGTTGGGGGTTGGTGCGCATATTTAAGAGGCTCTTTATCTCTTAATTGATGCAAAGACGAGGGAATAAAAATCTTTGAATTATTTCACTTTCTTCTCATCCCTCGACAGCTTCAGCATCCGTAGACTATAAGTGTGCACCAAAATTCTTCTGCTTATAAATTTGAAAATTTTGATCTCTTTTTGCTAGTCCAGCTTTTTGTGGACAATGCATACCATCTGTGGAACTTTCACAAAGAAATAATTAAATGTCAGCATGACTGTTTCTTTCTTTCTGAGGTTGGTGGCTCACCTGCTCCTATGATCCCATCACCCCATCAGATTTGGTTAGCTAATAGAGACGTTTGTATTTTATTTATTTATTAAATGAGGAGTGCAGTTTCAATATTCAAATATTTCCCCTCAACGAACCTCCATTGGTCCAATCAACTAGGGGGTGTTTGTATGCATGTAAGTAAAAAATGAAAGTAAGAAAGTTATTTTTATTTAACAATTTAGGTGTTTGTTTGCGAGTAAGTGGTTATGAAAGTGAGATGCAAGAAAGTTGCCACATATGATTTAATGTAATTTTAACTTCCCCTAAAAAAATGGCGAAGTCACATGAAAGTGACAAAAAAGTAACTAATTTAATTAAAATTAGTATAATTAAACTTATTTTGCCACGTCATCTTCACATTGCACTTTCGATAATAATTTAATTTTTCAAACAAACATTGTATTTCACTTGCGTGCTAACACGGATGTAAAAGTCATTTGCAAAAAAAAAAATTTACATATTTTAAATTCACTTTCAAATTGCCAAACACCCCCTTAGTGTTTGGGAATTTTAACTATCCTATATTTATGGTCGGAACTGTCCCACTCTCGGATGGTTCTGATAGGATTTGTATTCGATCCTTTTGCCGCCTTTTCTTTCTTATGTTTCCCCCCTTCTTTGCAAGACATTACAAAAAAGAAAACCTTTGTTTACGTATTGATTGACTGCCCCAAGCTGAGTGAACATTAACAATTCATGATCACATTATAATTTGTGAACATTAACGAATTCCTTTCCCAAATTGAGTTTTCCCTTCACAAAAGTGTCTTTTCCAGATGTGAAGATTCTGATTTGGTTATGGTCAGTGTTGAGTCCAGGGCTTTGCTATACTTAAAAAAAAGAGAAGCACATCGTTTGTAGTTTTAAAACTTTTGCATGCTGATGACTGCATATTAATTTTATCGCAGTCTTCATTTTTATGGGGCTACTTGGTTTCATCCGTCGTTGGAGGAGCTCTTGCTGATAGATATGGGGGGAAGCTAGTCATGGCATGCGGCGCAACTGTGTGGTCGATCGCCACATTCCTCACGCCATTGGCTGCTGAAAACTCCACTGCCATGCTCCTATTCGTTCGCGTTCTCTTCGGCCTGGCTGAAGGAGTTGCTTTGCCTTCCATGAACACTCTCCTCTCTAGGTAAAGAGATAGATTGGGTGGATTTAACATTATCTCCCAAAAGTTTGGTCAATTTTGAGAGAACGCCAAGAACTTCTAAAACTTTCACCGTTAAAAGTGTAAATTTATAATTCCCAACCGTCACTGCAACTCCGGAGTTTTGGTGTACTGGTAGGATCTTTAATATGGTATCAAAACAGTTTGGGTTGAATCTTACTGGTGAAGCAAATTTAAAAAAAAAGATAACGTTCGGTCAATCCAGATTTTGTACCCATGAAAGGGTGCTCAACCTACGGGTACACATTAGGATTATAAAGTTATAACTCTCAATCTTCACTATAACTTCAAAGTTTTAGTGTAGTAGCATATATATTTGACAGTGACATAACACCAAAAAGGTTATGTTAGGTTGGGGCATTATGTGACAGATTTGGAAGTTATCTGATAAAACTTTCTTCATGTTATATGACATTTCTAACTTCTTTGTATTATCTCAAAATGGGCCAAACTTTTGGGGGAATATGTGAATTTCCAAATGTGACACATCCCAAACAAATTCAAATAAGATTAGAATGTTTTCTGCTAGGTGGTTCCCATCTCATGAAAGAGCAAGCGCCGTGGGCATCTCTATGGCTGGATTCCATCTTGGAAATGTACTGAGCTTTCTGGCGACACCAGTTATGATATCGACAGTTGGAATTAATGGTTCATTCTCCCTCTTTGCATTGCTTGGTTTTGTCTGGCTATCTGCGTGGGTCACTGGAATCACCAACGATCCTCGTGACAGCCCCATCATCAGCCAGGCTGAGTTGAGGCTCATTCAGGCAGGAAAGATGGAGAATCCATCTAAGAATGCGAGCAAATTTCCGCCTCTTCTTCTGTTGCTATCAAAAGTTCCGACATGGGCAATCATAGTTGGCAATGTTGTCAACAATTGGGTAACCTTAAACTCTATTTATCTATCACATTGTGCATACCAGTGATTTTGTCGCTAATTTAGGTAATTTTCATTTTTGCAGGGATATTTTGTACTTCTTTCATGGATGCCAGTGTACTTCAAGACTGTAAGTCATTCTTGTGATCCCCCCCCCCTCCGTCGAGTGAAATATTTCTGCTTATAATGTGCCCTGTAAATTGACGACTGTAGGTGTATGATGTGAACCTGAGACAAGCTGCTTGGTTCAGTGCCATACCTTGGGGAGTCATGGCTATTTCAGGCTATGTTGCT